>NW_009601118.1:0-32325 GCF_000690535.1 Cariama cristata
GACATTCATCTACTGCTAAGCTTTAATGTGTCATCCAGGTATCATTCATTGACTTGCCTTTGCAAATATGCAGATGTAAATCAATGAATATGCAGTGGTGACAGACTGTATCTAAACTATATGCTGACCCTCTGGATTTTCTGAGGTCATATCTTGTTGTTTTTTTCTTTCTTATTTTTCTTTTTCATTTTTTTTCCCCTGGAAGGTTAGTGATGTTTTTTCTAGTTTATTATTGTTTGTTTGCCAGGTATAGCTCTTTGAAAACAAATAGCTACAATACGGACCGATACCCTCCTACAAAGCATTTTGAAGTATTTGGCAGTTCTCAAAATAGACTGGCAATAAGTTCAGTTCTGAAAGATTTATAGTACCCTGAAATCCAGTTTAGTCAAGGAGACTTCAAAATACATGTTCATTAGTACTGTGGCAAGAGTACAGCTTCTAAATGAAGGAAACACAGAAGGTTAATGAAATCTCTTAAATGTTGATGAAACATTCAGATCTTTATAAGAGTGTCAAATTATGAGTATTACTAGCAGGCCAGCATTGCACTTCTGAAGTTTAAACAATGACTGTAATAAAATTTTAATTATTTTATAGACTGACAGACCTCTGTAAATAATTTCTGCTGATTAAGTCTATTTTTTCTGACACTTGTACCAGAAATTCTTTATGCACCTAAGAGGCTCCCAAAATGTTATTTCTGGCTTGAAATTGAGATTAAAGATGTCACTTAACAGCAGCAACAACAGAAGTTATTGTGTAGTCTGGATGGTACAGATGATTTCTAATGGAATACAGCATGCAAACTTTCACAGTAAGATCACTGCGTTATATGTAGTGGAAATGAAAAACGACACTACTAGTGGTCAATAGCTATTCTTTTGGAAAGACTCGTCTGTTTACGAAGTGGAAAATTGCCAAGTAGAAATACCAGTTACAGTGAACAGGTATCTTTTAAAGCTTTATTCCAAACATTTTTCCAGAACTTAATAGACTCAAAAATATCCTCTTACACAGAAGAGAAACATAATTGTCTTCACTACAGAAAACAGTACTCTTTACTAAACAGCAAGGGAGCAGCTATGATCATTGGTCACTAAACTGGCAACTTCATGACTGAACAGCATAAATGCCACCTTCTTGGCCCTTCCATCAGGAAGAACAAGATGGCCCATGATCTTTTTGTCTGCTTTTGTTTTTCCCAGTGATAACAGTGGTTAGAGAGCCACATTTCTAAGGTTGATTGGACATGATTTATTACCGCTGCAATGTAATAGATCCAACATATGAACAACAAGCCTGAAATGAAAGATCTGCAGGAGTGTCTTTGCTCAGTGTATGGAACAAGGGGAGAAATAAAAGAGGGAGAGTAAAAAACACATTGCTCAGAAGGTTTCTTTCAATACTCACCCTAGGCCTTACTCAAAAATTATTTCAAAAGTCGCTATCAGACAATGAATATTTTTGCCCATTTTATTGACGTTTTACTAGTTCATACAGCTGCTGAAAAAATACTCCAAAAGTGACCCGAAGTGTGTTTTAGATGTGATTATGCTCTCTGATGCTTGAACACACAGAGAAGGATCCTCACCTTCATACTCATGTTTCCAGATGCTGAGATGCAGCTTTATTATTCCTCCCTTGCTAACACTTTATGCCTGAAGTGCAGAAAGCTGCCAGGTATTAACTTCCCACGTGCAAGGAAGATGAGCTTCAGAGGCCAGGGGAGTGCTTTCCACACAGGGACAATAGATTATTTTTCTCCATAGCGGGATTCGGCTCACCGAATGTTTTGGGACTTTGAATCCCTCTCTGTCTAAGCGTATGGTGTCACTGTGGATGCTCTAAAGCATCTGAGACATGGACAGGGCTGGCAGCTATGATACCAAATGCATTGGGGACCAATGCCTTTCTGGGGAAGTGGTAGAAAACCACACGGGATAACACAAGGCTTGTAAAATCAAAGCAGAATCTTATATTTTAGCACCTAAGTCACTCTCTGGTTGTCTGCAACTGAACTATTCAACCTGAACTCCTTCCTTTCACTCATGGTTCATCCATTTACAGGTATACATTTAGGTCTATTAACTTTAGTGCAGCTAAAGATCCAAGGAACTCTAGCACCCCAGATTTTATCGGTGGGAGTTGTTAATACTCAAGATCTTTGGATGCTGTGCTAGTCTGCCACTTGTTTTGGGACCTTTAAGTCTCTTTTTCTTCTCAGTGAACACTCACCCCACAGGACACTGTGGAGAAGATGAGTTCTGCCTGAAACAGTTTAGCTTAGTTTCTTAATTCTTTAGTACAGCTTAGATGCTATTTTTGTCCCACCAAAGGTAAGCAGTGCTATCTCCTCCTGTGTGGAACTGCCATGGAGATATTTTTCTGTCTCACTAGTTGAAAAGGAATTATATTCCTCATTCTCATTATCTCAGTCATTGTGGTTTCTTTGCTCTTTGACTTTGCTTTTAATGTGTAAACTTTCCATATCTCTAATCTTTTAATTCTTCATTATCTTCTGTTTCTAGCTGCTTGTGATTAACATCAAAAGAAGATGACAGAGAATGGTTAAGCAAGTATAACAGACTTTTAAATCTCATAGCAAAGTGCTGGTTCCAGTTTCTTTGGTAATGAATAAAATAATAAAATAATGAAAGATTTTTTTTTCTTTCTGCATATTTAACCTTTAAAATTCCAAATGCTTTTTAAAGGACACAGAATAATAACCCATAAACTACCAGAAACAGCCAATTTCACATACTTCATGTATGCTTGCATCATAACAGTTTTTTTTTCCTAATGGATTACACTCCCTGAAACCTACCTACACCTCCTTAAAATCAACATCTCTCAGGGTGCAAATAGCAGGGATTCACAATATCAATAGAAGACAGACTGTGGATAATGTCTTTATTGGTGTTAGCTAATTTATTACATACTGTGAATGAAACCACTCCTGCCTTACAGTGGCTGGAAAAGAAGATCAGATCTACAAAAATCTCAGAAAGAAACTTTGTGTTGGTATGCAGAAGGCCCAGAAGTTGTGTTTCCATAGTAATCACAAATGGTTTTTTTTTTCTGGCTTTTAAGCCATTCCTCCCTTGCCTCATGAGTCTTTTTGAGTTTGTCATATCAACCTGCATATGCCCAGGTACTAGGATACACTACCCCAACATCTAGATATAACAGATATCACAAGCAGATGAATTGATATTATTCTCATCTTGTCCACGGTAAATTTGCAAACCACCAATGGCCTTGCAGCCTGGCAGTCACAGAGCCTGACCCTTGTAGGGTGCTTGCAACAGAGGCAGTGGACATCAACAAAAGTAAGAGCCTCCAAAGGCAGTCACAGAAGTTGCATGACCCACTGAAATGACTGAGGGCTTTTCCCTTCATGGAAAGGGATATGAAACTCAATTCCTCTCAGGCTAAAAAAAAAAAATAATAAAAAAAAAAAAAATAAAATCACCGGCACCATGGAAAACTTGGAAAATAAAATTTCAGATTGTACATTCAAGTAAGGCAAGATTTGGTCCTCTGGAATATTGTTAATTTATGTACTTGCTTTAAAAAACACATAGCCTGTAAAGGTGTTAATTCAATACAACACATTCTGTCTCATGAGATTTATTTAAGTGAAAATGTCATGCTGGTTACATTTAAAATAAAAGTTAATTTTAACTGTTATTTTTAAATTTGTTAGATTACTGTGAATTCTTCTCTACTAGAGGCCACTAAGTTCTTAGATTTCTGTATTTTTGAGTGTCAAGGCCCATTAGGGCCTACGAGTATGTGCAGACCTACCTTCTTATTATCCCACAGAGAAAAGATGTATGCAGTAATGCTAAAGAGAGAATTCAACCACCACCCATGAATGCTTTGAATTTTGAAATTAAGAGTATTTATGCTCTGGCCCAAAAGAAAGGGTGAGATCATGATCATGTAAAAAAAATCCCACTGGGGTCACTCCTGATCATACTTGACACAGCAGAAACACAAAAGAAGTGACATTTTGTTCCCCTGAATAGTTTATACTGTCTAGGTAGAAGATACAGGGAGCTGATGAAGGCTGACAGCTGATAGCTCAGATTTTGGGCATTCAGTGAGGAATTTCACAATTCAGGAATAGTCACCTTTCATTCACCACATAGTTAATAGAGAGAAGACGGCAATTCAACCACCCTAAAATGTAAGTCTGGGTGTGCCTATCTTAACCTGAAAATACCTCAAAACTTTTTTGTTTCTTTGGTGGTATGGACTTTTTGGTAACTTGTAGGAGAGAAAGGTCTTTGCATCTGGAAAATTAGTCATACATTCTGTTTTGCTTTAATTTTATGTCCTATATCAAGGATGCAAAAGTACACTGAAAGTATTCGCTCCCTGCAAATTTAATGTCATGGTCAGTGGAAAAGAGAAATGAACCCAAATATTCTTCTTGTACAAAAGAATTTATATTTGATATTGCAAACCAACCCGAAAAGCAGAAAGATATCCACTTCCCTTATTATTGGCTTACTATTATTACATGCATCAAAGAGAGGACAATGATTTTTTAATTATGAGGAGAAAATATTATAACTGTGATTTGAGGAGAAAATTTTGTGAAAGAAGAGTGGAAGAAAGAATACAATAAATGAAAGACACAAAAACTCCAAACACCCACAAACCCACCACCTTTCCTCATCAGGAGATCAAGAAACCTCCTACCTTTTGTCCTGTACATGTCTGGTCAGGGTCCCGCTTTCTTACAATGGAAAAAGTAGACAAGGTCTTTTTCTGTACAGAATACAAATAAAAGTCTTTGCAGGATCTGTGCATGATTGACCGAATTCATCACCACTCTGAAGTTGCATGTTATCTGTCTAAGTTCTGATCCTGAACTCTCATCCTGAATCATAGAATCATAGAATCATAGAATCTTTATGGTTGGAAGAGACCTCAAAGATCATCAAGTCCAACCGTATACCTGATGCCACCATGCCCACTAAACCATGTCTTGAAGCGCCACATCTAAACGTTTTTTGAACATCTCCAGGGATGGTGACTCCACCACCTCCCTGGGGAGCCCATTCCAATGCTTAACAACTCTAACAGTGAAGAAGTTCTTTCTAATGTCCAGCCTGAACCTCCTCTGGTGCAACTTGAGACTGTTTCCTCTTGTCCTATCGCTAGTTACCGGGGAGAAGAGACCAATGAAAGAATTTGTGCAGGTGAATATCTTCAGACCACAGATCTGGGTGAGACTGTTAAGGACTCTGAGACTCATCCACACACGCAGTAGCCAGTAACTTTCAAGAGGTCCACATGAACTATTCCCAACCTCTGCCTACCATAAAGGACAAATTGTTTCTCCAGTCCATGACAAGCCTGAGGCCCAAAGCCTGCTACACTGTGCCTCAGGGAAAGAACAGGATAATCAGCAATATTGCAGGTCTCTGCAGCTGCATGGTAGTTGTAAATAGCAGAGAATGTCAGAGTATGGATAATGCTCTGAGCATGGAGGAAAGCAAAAAAACCTAAAGTCCTTGTCATTCTGGTTAGAGGAAAGTTTTTTCCAACCTCAAGCTAAGAAGTCTGTTTAACCAGGAACATATGAGTGAGACACCACTAACAGGGCATTGAAAAGCTTCTGGCTGTCACTGATGCACCAAAATATTCTGCCCAGGGGACCTTTTCCTGCTGTAGCTTATCTCTGATATTTCAGAAGAAAACCAATTTTCTCCATCTCCCAAAAGCAAAGTTAGACATCAAGCAAGAAAATAATAGTTCTTTCCACTGCCTACAGGCAACAGTAGACCCAGGAAGTATGCAATGAACTAATTAAATACTGTTATGAACAGAGCATAACAAACTCACCATGATCTGTCTCTTTTCATCCCCTTTCTGGGAAGACAAACAAATTATCTTATTCTGATCTCACATGGTTTAATTTCAAGCTCCTGTCTCATCCTTTTCCTGTCCTACTATCTCCCCTTGAACAAATCACACTCCATGACTTAATCTGTTCCACTGAAATAATTCTCATCTCCATGACTATCTGGGATCTCCTTACAGAACTTCCCTTGCTGTTAGAGTCCTTCTTCTAATTTTCAGTTTAGAAAGACTTATCCCCAGATCATAGTTCTTTGGCTTTGTACTAACTTACTATTATTAACCCCCAAATGCAAGCATCTCTCTCTCAGTCCTCATTTTCTGGGTTGCCCAAACTGTCCTCTTTTAATCCATTTCAAAATAAATTCATAATTTCTCTAACTATTCATCCCTGTTCAATTTGTTAATCTTTTTTTATTACAGGCGAGCAAAACACAGCTTTAAAAATCACAGATAAGACTTAGGCAACCTTAATTTATGGAATTAATTTAACCCTGGATGAGAGGCAAGACACATGAGGTCAGAATAAATAGAAGTGTTGATGATTCCACATAGATTTAAACTTCAGGATATTATGGTCTGTGTTATCTGTGAACCCCTAGAAAAGAATGATTTCAGCAAGACTTGTCTGAAGATTTTCTGCTAGGAAACATGTTCAAGGGAGACAGAAATATTGATGAATTCTAACAGTAAATTATAGTGACATCCCACAGGGCGATGTGGTTGTGCCAGGTGTCAGCCAGCCTTCAGACATCCTCTCACTTGCCCCCCGTGGATTATGATGTAAGAGCTGCTGACATTTATTGCTTTCAGTTACTTCTGCCATTAAGCTGCTTCTGCTTTTGTTACTCCCTTAAAAAGAAGAGAGAATTAGCTACAGTTGTTGTAGCTGCCCATGTACATTTTTAAATTTGCAGCTTTTGAACATATCCTGCAGTATGAGTAAGTTTCCAGCCTAACATGTTCACTGTTTGAGACAACCTAGCTGAAAAGGTTGTTTAAGAGCTGATGCTTTGACTTCTTCTTCCAACAGATTGCAAAGATAGCTGCTGTCAGCTAAACAATTAAATTATTATAATTTAATATTAATTAGATGGGAGGAGAGTTTGGCTTTACAAATGCAAATTCTCCATTTCAACAGGAACATATGGAGAGAGAGTGTCAGGTCTCCTATTAGCGCCACACATCAGAAACAGAAGTTTATTTTACAGAGAAATCCATCACTGATGTCCAAAATGATGCATGTTATAGTGTACCTGTTGATTCTGTACTGGGCAAAGTACTATGTTCAGGAGCACATGCCAACTGTCTGCTGGCTTCAACAGGGACAGAAGAAGAGTTCTCCGCATGAACTTTTTTGCTATGTGTTTTGAAATTGTCTCCTCCATTCTGTGTACCTATGCATTTCCCCCACACATTTTAACAGGGAGTTTCTAGTGACATCGAGCAAACATTTAAAGAAGGTTTCTCAAACATTTGTGTTTCACCAGATTAACTTTCTACTTCCTATCCCATTCAGAGGCCAGTGCTGGCAAAAATGCTTTTAGAGCAGTGAATTCAAAGGCAAACAAGTTCCCTATTTTGGTCAAAGCAACAAAAGAAATCCATAAGACAATGCTAGTACTTCCTGCTTTCAGAATCTCATGCTTGCCTTCAGACCACTAATGGCCACATTAACAAAGACACTGAGAGTGGTGCCTGGTGATGGGGAAAGCATTTTAAGGAAAAAGCCCAATCCTCTACTTTTGCTGTTGCATTGCTGAGGACAGTCCACCTGACTAAAGTACTTCTAAAAGTTTCCAATTCACACTCTGATTTCCCTGTCTTTATAACGAAAGTGATGCTTATGGCAGCAATATGATGTATCTTTGCTGCACAGCAAGCTAGTCTAACCCATCTTTGCTTGAGAAAGTTAAAGTTTCTCCTAAAGAAACCTATTGTAATAGCAACAGCTTTACACAATTGTTTCACACAGTTTTTAGCAATTTGTTCCTTCTCCCACAAGCTATTTTTCTGCTCCACCTCTGCAGAATAGAAAGCGCTGCTCTACCCATTAGTGATGAAAAGACCACAGAGTGGGCAACACTTCCCTCTGGAAGTCTGAAGGCTGACAGCACAGCATCCAGTTTTCTGCTGTTTCCGAAAATGCCACAAACCCAGAGGGTTACCATTCACTTTGGAAGGAGGAGAATGAATAACTGAAATAAAAGAAACAGGGGAGATTTCCCCAACACAAACTACAGGGGAATATTCTCTGCATCAACATTTAGCTGGAATAAGGGTGACTGCCCACTTGCAGTGAAACATCAATAATAGGTAGCATTTCCAGGGCATCCTTCACAAATTCATTGCAAATTATTGAGCAGAACTATTATACAGGCAAGAGTTAAATACCACAGGAAAGTGTATCTGTGATCCGTTACTTTTTCTATCTAGGGAAAGCTTTTTTAAAGAAAAAATCTGAATGTTGCAGGTGGCAGTTGGGGGCTGCTTCCTGTTGTCAAGAAATAAATTTCTATTACGAAAACTCACAGTGAATTTTTTATATAAATTCAGATGAAGAAAGAAACATGGCATTTGATGATAGGCTAAAAGCTGCTACTCCAAATAGCTCAATGGGTTTGCCTGAGTAAAAACAAAGTTAAAAAAAAATACTCTCCATACTTGGCCCCACATTTACACCCTCACTTTATCATATGCTTTCTGTGCATTTCATTGGGAGGGTTTTTTTGGTCTATTTAGTCATCAGTCTTACTTTAACTGCTTCTTAGCATCATGGTGGATCTCTGCCCAGCAGCTACTCTAAAACACAACAAATCAAACAGCAGTTTGTTATTTGTGTGCATTAAGACAGATCAGAGCAGTAGGGAATGCTCAATATGGGATGCAGTGGAGGAGTAATCAGTGATAAATGTGTTATACAAAGCAGTCCAGCATTAGTGGCAAGGGAGAGAAGGAGATAAACAGAGAAAAGACTCCTATCACAGTGGACCAGAGTCATAATCCATAGTGCTAGATAATCTTTTGACCACTCCATCTCATATGAACGTAGACAATTTTCTTAGACAACAAGGACACAAGGTATTTTATGATTAGTTAGGTACCCTGACATAAATAGCCCCATTCCTCAGTTGTGTGGCTAATCAAGTTAATTACTGCTTTTCATTTGTGCCCAGTTGAGAGTGGCAGGAAGGATTTGGGTCCAAAAGCTGATGCTAAGCATCTCCCATTTTTATGTACAAAAAACTTGAAAAACTTTGAGCACTCTTTCCCATACAGAGAGAAGCCCTTTGAGAGATCTGTTATTGTTAATCTATTTTCAAGCAAGTTAAGAGGATTTATTTTGTCATTGGGATTCAAGTGGAATTTAGATTATCATGTAAAATTTTGGTTGCAGCATCTACAATGGATGCAGCTTTGGATGCCCACCTGTGCCTATGAGTGCCTTGTTTGTGACCTTGACACAGACACAGGTAGGAGATAGGCTCCAGGGGGCAAAGGGAAGAAGTGATGTTGTGACTTTGGCCTTTTTTGGTGGCTAACAGTTGGTGCCTCTGTATGTTGGCAGAATCACAGACAATCATAGCTGCAGTCATCAGAGAGATCCCTATGCCTATCAACAGGCAGCATGGGCAGCTGGCTGTACCTGTCAGCTGCCAGGAACATCCGTGCAGAGCAGGGAGGGACATGGATTTAGATCCTTTCAGAAGTGTAGTAGAAAATATCTTCAGATTTTAAAAGAAAAACGTTATAGGAAAAAGACTCTGCAACAGAGAAAAGCACGTAACACTGCTCCTAACATGTTTTTTTTCCCATTCAACCTGGGACAGAAACCCCAAAGTCCAACCCCTTCAGCTATTTTCAGAGAAAGATCTGCTTTCTGAAGCCTGGAGATAAAAGAAATGAGATGAAAGAATTCTTGGGATTGCCTAGGCCTGAGAAATAGCTGTCTGCTGTTTGTGTTACATTTTGTAGTGAATACCACCCTTCTCTCACCTACCTTTTGCAGTGAATACCACCCTTCTCCTATTACCTACCAGTTTGTTGCTATTGTCTGGATCACAATCAGCAAATCCTTGTAGGAATAATTTTCACCCTCAGATAAGAACATGAAGCTATATTCCTTTATGTTTCTAAAGGACTTTGAAGTCCCCAAAATGAAAGTTCCAGTAAAGCACAACATTGTCTTCTCCTTGGGGCAAGGTAAAAATTGGGGTCATCTGCAGCTGAGGAAGAATCCTGCAGCTCTGAAATGGAGCAGAAATATCAGCACTGAGGAAAGGATACATACTCAGGTCTGCAAAGTCATCATTCAGCTCCTACGGCTCGCTGGTTTTTATTAAGTGGAACAAGTCCATATGATGAAGTTCATTCTGAGTCAGGATCTTTCTGCATTCTGCATTTATGCCCCATGAAGTCTAGGTTTTACATATGGCATTGCAATAGTTGCTTGTTGAAAAGGAGAGCCACTTCTTCCTCAGGGCTGCTTGGAAAACAGTTGTGCAGCCTGTGTAAAGTCTATTGCAATTGTTCCATAAGTAGTGACTTTGGGTTCTTTGCTTTTACAACAGGGTCTTAGATCTCGTTCAAAGATGTGGTCTGCATCCTCTGCCACTAATTATCTTCATGTTTTAGCACTTTCACTAGCGACAGAGAAATGGCCTAATGGAATGACACTAGAAGCATATTCGGTTATATCTATATATATTAAATACAGCTTGGAAACCCTTACATGCCATTAAGTGTTTCTGCATCTTCTAGAAGTGTTCAGGCTGTCTGGTGGAAGCATGTTGGCTTGTTTCTACTGAATTCATGTGAGGCGTATGAGCCCTATGCAAACTGGGGGTCAGATTAGCTAATTGCTGATGCTTGACCTGCCTGTCCTCCATCTCTGTGCTGCTGTTCTAGCAGTGCCAGTTAGTTAAAAATTATTTTCATGATCTCATATTCAGAAAAGAAAAAAAAAAAATCTTGCTTATGGGAGTTTTTATGAGGAGTTCTGGAGAACCTCGATTCAATTAAGTCTCTGTGGTTTAGACTCAAGTTTCCCTTGCTGTATAATTGATGTAATTTTGCTTTAAGACTCTATTGTTAACTTTATGATTCATTTTTAGAGTCTGGGCTGTAATAGGAAATTTAATGATATACACATTATAAAATGCTTTAAACAATGGCAGAAAAGAACATATTATCTTTCTTAAACCATCTTTTCTTAAACTACAAGATCCCTGTTTCTCATTTACACTAAAACCTTTTTATACCCTTTCAGCTGTGGCAACAAGACATGAGTTGTGTATGAATTACATTTATATAATTTTTAGTGCAAATAAATACAAGTTTTCCTTCTTCCTTGGTCTTTGAGGTAGAGACATTCATGCTCTGATTGGTCCAGTTTTCTTTTTTGAAAGAGGAATAAAAATAGCCAGACTTTATTACTTATCTACTTTTTAATCTTAAAAAGCTCGTCAGCACACGCAGTCATTAAAATACAGTACAATGTGATACGTGCACCATGTTACTCACTGATAAAATATCAAATATTCAGTTTGCACAAGAGCAATGAGTACCATATATTTTAATCACATTGACTATAGAACTATGCTGGAAAATAACAGTATTTCCCTTCTGCTTGGGCAGATAAACACAAAGTTATTTTTCTATCTTGGACTTCCAGTCCCAGTCCCATCCAGAAGTGAACAGATACGTAAAAATGAATCGGCTCTGTTACAAACCTCAGGCAGGGTTCCTCCTTGTTAGAAAACAGAGGGAAAGTGGATACATGTTGATATGTTACCTCTCTATTTCAACTATGTGTTGCAACTTCAGAAGTCCTTGTCAGAGTGCAGGAGTGGATTTATATGAAACTGGATTGTTTACCATATGTATTTCTTACTTTCGTGAAGGAAGATGGACTTCTTAGAGAGGATGCTTGTCATCTTACTGAAAAACAACAAAGGTACATTGACTCTGACAAGCCCTTCCACAAGTTGACCTAATTTATTTTAGACCTAAGATTAAATGCCTGAGCTGCTGGTGGTGGCTGCCACCATAAGGCTGTCTCAGTGGGCTCTAGAGGGAAAATACTCTTCTAATTCACATTTGATAGCCAACATATAGATTTAAAAGTAAGTTGAATTCCCCCCAAAATAATCAGCTTATCTTTCTACATAATGGACTCTTTATGCATGGTCCATTGCCAAGATATTGCACTAATACTTTTGGAGAAGTCCAACAGATGAAGAGAAAGATGCTCTGTTAGAGATTCATGTGCTCTGTTCAGTGTAGGTGAGTAAGGAAGGGTAAAGCTGCAGGCCACTGTTGTGTCCAAGGCTGCAAGAGAAAACAAGGAGGAGAGACTCAAGTTTGTCTGTATGCTGACAAACCTAGGTCTCCCACTAAAAGTGGAATCAGATATAGAGAGAGGGTTTCTTAAAAAGTTAAGGCTAGTATTTTTATGATTAATAAGAGTATTTTTAAGAACAGAATGACTGCAGTTAAGAAATTTCCCAAGTAAAAATTTTGCCCTGAGCAGTTCAACTAAAGACCTCACTGACACTTTGGAGAAACACGTACAAAAGACCATGGAGAAGTGTTAGGAGCTCAGGATTAGGTAGGGTGACTGTGAAGGCTGATACTCTAGGGAAAGCTGCCAGAAAGTTGATCTAAGCTTGCACATTTGTTCTATAGGCTTGGAGCTAGTAAGAGCGACAGCTTTCCTTCTGGACTAACTTGGAAGCACATGGGACACAAGGAAGTACCTCCATTCACAATAATGCACTGGGCACAGAGTGGTGCTTGGCCATACTGTGACACACAAATTGAGATATTTATTGGAGCAGGATTGAAGACTCTGGTAATAGGAAAATAATGACTGAAGACTCTAGTCAGTTAATTAAATATTTCTGTCTCTGGACACTTTTACTGAAAGGAATCTCTCCTGGTGCATCAGTACTAGTGCTGGAGTTTGCAGGGACATTCAGTCCAGACGCCTCCGTGCTTACAGATAGCCTCTCTCAGATCACTGGTCTTAAGAACTTACTTCCTCCCCTTGGCCTAGGACAGTGTAAATGTGATAACTTTCAACTTCCACAGAGAAAGCCGTTTTGGTTGCTTTGGAAGTGTGACTGATTCATCACCTGTTGCTGATAAACAATGTTAAAGGAATTAGCAGTAGACCCAACCCAACAATTTGTTGTTCTGTATGTTATAATTCCAGTGAACACATTTTAACAATTTTGTAATGAAGCATTGTTTTACTTACAGAGCACAATAATTTTGGAATAAAGTAGTTGAATAAATGCCTGTCATTTTGGGTGACTAAGCCTTACTTTTGCTACTATTTTCCTATTCAATAGGTACTTACTGTATAGCATCTCTCTTCAGATGACTGGAAAAAAAGAAAAACTATTGCATCTGTCTGTGTAAGCAGATTAGAGTTTTCATTAAACTTTTAAAATGAAAAAACCATTAAGCCTTTATCAGTTAATTGTTTCCATTCTTAAGTACTGTCCAAGTAACTTATGTTCTTTAACTGTACTTTTCAGTACAATTGTGCTTACAGTCAAATAGGACTAATTATTTTTAATTATTTCAAAAAGAAAAGTCCTTATTGACAATATATAATGCAATCATGTATTCCTGAATGTTACTGCAATTTCTTAGAGAAATTTGTTCGCAATCAGGTTTTAGGTTCTGTTGGTGTAGTTAACATTTTTAAAATGTTTCATAAAGCAAGATTTGCATACATCAGTAATGGGTATATAACCGCAATTTTTTTCTAGCATGCTAATTTCTAGTGAATAACTTGGGCATCTTTACAAAACATGGTAAAATAAAAGGCAAATAATATGATGGGGAATATAAAGACTTCTGGCTGGTAGATGGCGTTATGAAATAATAGTGAATTAACTTTAACAAACATATTAAAATATTAGTGCAAAGATCTTGGAACGACCTAAATAACAAAACTTACATATTTTTATTTCCAATAAGTCCTTCCCCTTTTAGTTATTTTCCTCAGTAATATATTTACTGCCATTCTATTCTTGGACCAATAGAAGGTCATTTGCATTGCTGTAATTCCAGAAGAGCATTTAAATAGGCAAATTAAATCTGGAATTATATGAAAAGGAGGTTCATGTCTCTTTCATATTCAACAATAACATCTAAACATTAATCATCTCTCTGTGCTTTTATTACCAAACCCAATTACATGATACTGAATTAAATAGTCCTGGAAAGAAATTTAGATAGCTTTCAATGAACATCCTCTGTAACAGTAATATGTTAGCTTTATTATTTAAAATCATAGTATGCTAGCTGTTGTCGCACAGTGTTATATCCAATTTTCCAAGTTTCCCTGTCCATACAGTAGAAAAATTGAATGGGAGCAATGCCATAAGAGCTGGCATATTGAACCGTCTTTTTAAAAACTGCTATTGAAAACATATGAGCTTTAATAACGCATGTGTTGTTTTGGTGTTATTTTACATTAACAGGTCAGGAAATGGGTGGACAGCTGTACTGTGACATTTTCAATTTATAAGAAAAAATTATGTAAACAGTTTATTATGTCTGATCATTTAGTTTGGGAACTGGCAAAAAGTGCATCTTGGCTAAATTTCTAAAAAAACCCAGACAAAAAACAGACTCATGTTATGTATAGCATCTTCTGAGACTCCAGTCCCAAGGCCAATGAAGATAATGAGAGGTTTTTTGCTTATTTTCATAGGGAACAGATTAGCACATCTGCAGAACATCTCAGACTATCGATTCTCATCCTACTTTCAAATAACCCCCCTTGATATAAAACTAATCTCTGCAAGGACCCTACTTAGCGGTGTAGTGCTGAAGTTAGACCATTAGCAAAAATATTAAGTGTAAATGGATCTCCTTTGAGGTTCTATTACTTTCATGTCATGGTAAAAAAAAATTATATGATGCGTCCAAAACCAGAATTAAGCAGAATATGAACTTGTAATTGAAATGTATAGTGCAAGAAACAGATACAGTTAGGTAAGGAGAAAACTTACCCCAAACTCAACTTATCAGGTGTCTTAGAATCAGCTTCTCTGCCCACATCCAGTATCATTTAGCAACCCATTCTGGACCAAGACTTAGATACACTGTGTCCTCTATGAACAACAAAAGAAGAAATACTACTGTGTGTGCTGGAATTTATAAGTCCATATGAAATTTATGTCTTGCGGCCCATTTCAAGGTCCATTTGAAGTTTTCTTGGTAGGTGGAATATTTATAAGGTCTTTTCTCTCCCCTGTGCTAAGTCTCTGGGGTTTAATATTGATGCAGGACTTCTCTCAGATAAAGCACTTAACAAGGGTCTGCTCTCAGTCTGGTGACCTATTTTCATAAAAGTCACAAGAACTTAATTTTCTTTGGGATTTCCATGTCTCTGTTAACTTTATTGAAGTCAGCTAAGTAGTTCAAATGTTATTTGGGGATAACAGACAGGCATTCACATATACAGAGACTGAGAAATTCATAGTCTATTTCTTAGAAAAAAAAAACAGTCTAAAAGTAATCCCCAAAGAAATTAAAATTTAATAGAGAAGAGTAATTTTTTCATGCCTAAAATCTTTCTTAGTGTTAAAGTTATGAGTCCTTTTTTTTTTTTTAGGTTATTTTTACATCGAACTTTGTCATCAGCTTCCACCACACTAATGGTTTCCAGTATGTAACATCATTCTTTGCTGCCTGGCTTAGCTTTAGCATTAAGAAACTGCAAACAAAACTTTCACAGTCCTGCTCTGTGTACACACCTGTGTGGGTCAGTCTGATTGTTTAATAAGTTTTCAACTCACCAATCTCACAATTTCCACCAAATTTTCATAGGTGACAGGTGTCTCAAAGGCAGTACCCAATTCTGATTCACATAACCCAGCTACTATCTGGACATCTCCATTCCAATGTGTGGCATCAACTTTGGAAGAGTCATTTTTTTATTACTTCATCAGTATCCTGTGCTTTTCATGAGTCAGCTGGAATAGATCCCACTGGAAGACAAATTATTTCCCCTATTTTTAAAACTTTTCAGAAGTTCTCACAGTCTGTGAGTCTGTGCATCCCCTGGTAACCCCCTGTGGCTTGTGAATTCCATGCAGAGGAAAGTAGGTAAGAAGCAAAATGTCCATCTCAGTGATTTTAGTCCATCATACTTAACCGCTCTGAAAAGCATGAGTTAGCAGAAGGCATAAAAATAAAGTACGATAGTAGAGGAAAAAAACAAATAGCTATTTTTTAACTGAACAGATAGTTCAGCCTCTCACTTCTTTGTTTGAAGCTTGGGAGTGGTGACTCTTGGTTTCTGAGTCCATGGTTTATTTCTTCTCATCTCATTACTGTGTCCTACAACCTTAGCTCGCATAGGCTCTTCTAAATCTGACAAATTGCCAGATCATATCATATTAAACTTTTAATTGATTTCACACTCTAGCAAGGAAGCATTTAGTGACCTTTATCAATCAGTCTTCCCTGGCTGAAAAATAGTTTTATTTATAGGATTTGTTAGTACGTAGTCATTACAAATACTCAGAGTAAAGACACTTAGTGAAATACCTTGCTTGCTGTCACATGCTTTCTATATTATTTAGCTAGTAAGGGGGAGGAAAAATGCTCACAGAGATCAAGGAGGAACCAACTTCTGCCACTGCAAAGAAACCAAATTTAATCCCATGTTTTGTTCCTAACAAACAAAGACTTCTAAGTATCATGGCACAGATACAAAATTCCATTCTATAGCAAGATTTAATATCTTTATCAATGATCTGGATGAGGGGATTGAGTGCACCCTCAGTAAGTTTGCAGATGACACCGAGTTAAGTGGGAGTGTTGATCTGCTTGAAGGTAGGAAGGCTCCACAGAGGGATCTGGACAGGTTGGATTGACAGGATGAGGCCAATTGTATGAAATTCAACAAGGCTAAGTGTCAGGTCCTGCACTTGGGTCACAACAACCCCATGCAATGCTACAGGCTTGGAGAAGAGTGGCTGGGAAGCTGCCTGGCAAGAAAAGACCTGGGGATGTTGGTTGACAGCTGGCTGAATATGAGCCAGCATTGTGCCCAGGTGGCCAAGAAGGCCAACATCATCCTGGCTTGTATCAGAAATTGTGTGGCCAGCAGGACTAGGGAAGTGATTATCCCCCTGTATTCGGCACTGGTGAGGCCCCAGCTCGAGTACTGTGTTTGGTTTTGGGCCCCACACTACAAGAAAGAGCTTGAGGTGCTGGAGCATGTCCAAAGAAGAGCAAAGAAGCTGGTGAAGGGTCTGGAGCACAAGTCCTGTGAGGAGCAGCTGAAGGACCTGAGGTTGTGTGGCCTGGAGAAAAGGAGGCTGAGAGGAGACCTTCTCGCTCTCTACAACGACCTGAAAGGAGGTTGTAGCGAGGTGGAGGTTGGTCTCTTCTCCCAAGTAACAAGCTATAGGACAAGAGGAAATGGCCTCAAGTTACACCAGGGAAGGTTTAGATTGGATGTTAGGAAGAATTTCTTTACCAAAAGGTTGTCAAGCATTGGAACAGGCTGCCCAGGGCAGTGGGAGAGTCATCATCCCTGGAGGCATTTGAAAGGTGTGTAGATGTAGTGCTTATGGACATAGTTTAGTGATGGACTTGGCAGTGCTAGATTTACCGTTGTACTCGATGATCTTAAAGGTGCTTTCCAACCTAAAAGATTATATGATTCTAAGATTTGGCATGACAAAAATCAGCTGTAGACCCTAAAGGCTATTTTGGGAGAAACCAGGGTGACACATTATTATGTCCACATGGTTTTGGTCAACCTGTGTACTTTCAATAGTTGTGAAGAGTAGCATTTTTCCTTCCACACCTCTAGGTTGAGAAAGTGGCCTTGGCAACAGAGTCAGGCCAAAAATGACCTTGATTGGTTTGTCCCCATATCTGGAGACAGGTGGCAAGGAAGACAGCAGCTGCTGTGACAACAGCAAATGTTCACATAGACACATCCTCAGGCTCCTCAAGAAATAGCAGAAGAAGTCACACCAGTGCAACTCGTACCTGGAGTCCTCATACCAAAGAACCAGCAAGGAGGAAGTGTGATTTCTGCAGTGATGGAGCACTCTAGGAGGATGATGTAACAGTTGGCCTGAGTTTGGGCTTTCTGTGTCAATAAGGAGCTAAACAGCAAGATGAGGAAGATATGACCTCCTACGTACATTGGCACAAATTTCTAATAACCATAGAATCATAGAATCATAGAATGGTTTGGTTGGAAGGGACCTTAAAGATCATCCAGTTCCAACCACCCTATGGGCGGAGCCACCTGCCACTAGACCAGGTTGCTCACAGCCTCATCCAACCTGGCCATAATCATAGCATCTGACCACATTAAAAAAATCTAAAGTCAGTGTAGAGGTATCATAATTTGTCCTGCAGTAAAAAACTAAAATGGTTAGATGTGTCCTAAGAATGCTAATTTCTTCTATTGACTATGAAGTGGTCCCTGTGTGACTAGCTCAGACAGACCTGCATTACAAGCATTCGCAATCAGACAAAATGAATCTGACATCAAGCATCTCACTGCAAGCATCTATAACAATCAAAAATGATACTTTCTGTATTTACAAAAAACCCTAAAGGTCCTTGGGTAGTATCTGAGGTGCACATCAAAAGAAGGGACAAAGTTGCAACTGGAGAGAGATCTTGTACTAATAGCCCACATTAATGCTCTATCATTGTCATTTGTCAGGACAATCATCTCTTTGCTGAAGCAATCTATCAGCCGAAATGCTACATTGTCACATAAAACTCGGAGGGCATAACAAAGTAAAACAAGCATCACTAACACTAGGCTGGGTTAGAGAAAGAATATTCTCATTTTCCTGTCTGGAAACAAAAAACCACCTCCTAACCCCAGGTATTCATGGTTTGTTTTCAAAAGAATCTTACTTTCAAATAAGTTTATGATAGCTAGAGGTAGATTCCATATGGCAGGTTTTCTTCTCTAACAATATGGTGAGCTTCTCTTTGAAGGGTCTGAAGGTCAAACCTTATATCTGCTTTATGTAATGCTGTAGTTTTGCTTTCTTTGATTCTTCTATGCAGTATTCTACAAAAAATGTTTTCTGACATGGAGGATGTCTCTTGCACTTTGTATTTGCAAGAAAACAAACTCATGTTGTTGCTTGGCTGTCACCTTACGTAAGGGGTTCTGTTCACATGTGCTGGCAATATGAGACACAGGGAGCGCAGAGGACTGTGGAATTGGCAGTCTTCTGCAAGTTTCCTGATTTATGCAGAGAGAAAGAGGGAATTATTTCACCTCTAAATAGTGATGTTAAATAAACTAAGACAGATAGATCTAGAATTTGCCTTTCAGAAGAACCGTGAGAAAAGAGAAGTGTGTAAATACTTTGGGAAGCACTATACGTATGGAGTATGTGTATATCCATATATGCTGAGTAGGCATTGTGCTGAAACTCTTCATTCAAGCAGCTGCGAGAGTGAGCTCTTTAAATTGCTTAAAATAAACAGTTCATCCTCTTTCTCTCTGCTGTGGATACCACCACAGTAATCTCTGCTTTGTGACTGTTGAGATTAAAATCACAATAATATATAAATGGTATGAAACAATGAAGAGGGTTTGTTTGGTAGCTCAGACAGAGATGATCCAGCTGGACTAGTATTAGCCAAAGTTATCCAGGGGAACAGACTATACCAGTCCCAAGAAATTGCTTTCTGAGACAAACTGAAGAATCAAGAACATTCAGTTTCAAGATTCTTGTTGTTCTGGCATTCATTTTTATTTAGGTGACTCTAAAAATTAACATCAGATACTAATAACCTGTTAAGCTTTCCTTGATTTGGATATTGAAAGTTAAACTGAACAGAATGGATATCACTGTTTGTATCCCAGACCAGGCTTAGTCAAATGTAAATGGTTTTACACTGACATGTCCATGAGGTTTGAAGTTGACAGCAGGAGGAAGAACCTTAAAGAAAAGTAGGAAATCAAGCAAATGAGAAAGGATCATCTACTTTCTGAGGTAGAATTGCCATTAACCTCACTGATGCTGGTTTGTCTTTCTTGAACTGTTTCTGGAACAGTTTGCTTGGTCTTGATCAGCAAATCATTAAAAAAATCAGAAAAACAGTTAAGCACTGGGCAATTCTTCTTTGAAATAGAAGGACTTTTTCAGTGTTTTTCAGTTTCAAATCTGGTTTAAAAATTACCCCCTTAAAAATACCCGCAGACCTTTTCCCCCGCAAGCCTCCTCTCCACAATGTTTGTCTTATCATGGTGCTAAATTCTTTCCTCTGATTTGAGCACCTGACTCTACCTGACATTTAAGTGAGATACACACCCACATCTGAAGGCGGGTTTTGGCTCTTTGAATCCAGATTTGTCTTTGTTTAATTTACAGAGAACAAAGTGCAAGGAAGACAAAATAATTTACAAGAATGATGACTACTTTAATCTATTTTCTGCTAACAGAACTAATAATTTTTTATTTGACATAGGTAAAACTTACATAAAATGAGGTTTACTTACATAAAACAGTCTACATATACCCGCTCTTTTGGGAAGAGTTTTTATTTTTATTTTTTGGAAACCATCTTAATTTTGTTCTTTTAAACAATTCCATTAACTTCTGTGTGCAGTGTGTTATGCAAAACGTCTTTAAAGGTAGCAGATTAAATTGAGAGATTATCATGAGTTTTCTGGAGATTATATTTTATCAAGTGTAAAGCTAGTCTTTTAAATTAACCAGGTTATTTATAAGATACCTTATTGATAGATTTATAAATGCACTTGAGAGGCTACTCTTAGTGTTGTTTTTTCACTTAAAACTCCTGTTTTGTTGATGGAATCTAATTTTGGACTCACATCCAGGTAACAATATAATAATCCATTCTCACCGCAATAATCTCCCACTAAGCTCACTGGATATAGTGATTTAATAATAGAATAGTTTGAACACTTACTTTATGCACTTATTTTTGAAATGTGTGGATGCATTCTCATCTAATTTCCTTGAAAGAGTTCCAACATTTTTTCTTATCGCATAAATATTTATAACAGATGCACTGAAATAGTCTCCAGAAAATACAAAGCCAGACGTTAATAGAAAAATTTTACACAGATGAAGGAAAAAATTTGTGTTTTATTTTAAGTGCAGAAGAATAACTTCTAATGTTTTATTCATAAGCAGAATTTCTGAGAACTTCTTGTTTAACCCTCCTCCTGTTCCCAGATAATGATAAACTGGGGGCCAATACTGTAAACTGCTAAGTACAGACTGCAGGAAGTTGAGAGCTCTGAACTCTGGTTGACTTAGTGGGAATAAGTTTTAGAAACTGAGAGAGTTCATTTCTGCCCTCATATGGATACTCCAAAAGCCCGTTGAAATCACTGCAGTCAATCAGACTCCAGACATTAATATTTCATGATTTCTCTTCTTTCAAATGATATTTTTCGTAACATGAAATGAATCAAGAGACCAAAGACTGATGTCTAAGTAAAATGTGTACTTTGATGAAAGAAGTACTTGGTGAAGACTGTCATGAGCTGCTAATTACATAATGCTCTTAATATTTGTGAACCTCAATGCTATGGAGGGGAAGGAAAGGAAGAAGAACAGCATGGTTAGGGGATCAGTCCCTTCTTTGAAAGGTTATAATTCATAAACCCTTCTAGCTCCACAAAGGAAAAGCGACACAAAGACCACAGGACCCCACTTCTCTCAGCTCAGCCCATGCCTCAGAGGCAGAGGAGACAGTACCTGTTTGTAAGCACAGGAAGGTACATTTTGCCTTGTTGCTAAGCTGTAGAAAAGCAAGGAAAGACCTGCTTCATCCCTCACCTGTAGTCTGGGAACAACCAACTTCCCACATCTGTTTCTTTATTATAAAGCAAGACCACTGTACAGAAGCCATCTCCTGCAGTCTGACATTGAACAAGGCTATTACCAGGAGAAAAAGCACAGTGCAAGTTGCAGGGAGGTCACGTTACTTTCCTGTAACTGTGAAGGCAGCTGTGGGCAGCCCTGTCAGAACCTGTTACTTTCTACCTGGCTTGTCCACTTGTCACCTCTGTTTTCCTGGATTCATTTTTAACAGTTCTACTCCTGCTGCCATGACTGATGGTGAAATGCTCGTGAAAGCAGCCATAGCTGAGTGCCTTTTTTCTGAAAGACGCAACTGGAAACATTGCATGAATGAATGTCCTTTTTTATAGCAGTTGGATTATTTTCTCTCTCCAGATCTGCAAGAGCTAAAGCTCTCAGTGATCCACAAAATATCCACCCCTTTGCTGCCGGTTTATTCACTTGTACATGTTGGTGACACAGTGGTCCAGCCTGTCTTGTTGCTAGCAGTGTTGTATTTATAGTTTTTCGAAGTAATTTCATTTCAAGTTATTCTGGCAAAGGTGATCTGGCAAACACATATCTGCTGTATGGAAACTTATTTTTGCTATGTTTTATATATATAAGATACATATACATCTGCCAAATCTAGTTATAATATTTTATATATAATCTTAACCTTATTTATATAAAGTATAAATAAATATCAATACATACAATATGAATAAAATTTATATACAAATCATATATAAATGTATACAACATATATGTGTGTATATTTTTAGATACACACACAAATTCATCTATACAGTTATATCTAGAGCATTTGCTTCTCAGTCTGGGTAGGTTTCCCATTTGCTATGACAGTGATGAATTCTCAAAGCCAAAACTTCTCCCTCAGATAAACACAGCAGTCAACAAAACATACCATGAGCATTTTTATATGAGGTCAAGGAATTAATTGAACAATGCAGTATTATTTCTGAGGAGGCCATTTCTACTAAGGAAATTTTATCCTAAAATGGAAATGCCAACTAAGGAGCCTGCAGAGAACAAAATGCAGCAAATTATCAAGCCCCAGCCCCCATCTAAATGCTGTGTCTCCTCCTGGGTAGCCTGGCCCAGTCTCAGGATCCAAAACACCAAAAATGGAGGATTTAAATCTAACTTAGGATCTGACTATCAAGGCAGAAGCTCCGTTGTCAACATATCACATGTCTATAATCAAAGTCAGCTTTGCAAACAGGCTAAATCTCTATTGCAGTGTAACCATGTTGGCTTCAAAACATATCCCTTTCCCACTTGTGTATACTGGGCAAAAATCAACAATAACTTAAAGTCAATTAACCTCTCTACCCTAAGCTTGGCTGTCTCTACGGCTTCCTCCTAGACTTGCACCATCCTCCTTCCGAACTCCAATGAATCAGCAGAATTCCTTAAGGGATGGTGGGGGTCTTGCCTCTGCTGATACAGTGAGTCAGCAGAACGTGCTGACCTCTTGTCAAGTGAAAATTAAGGAAAAAAACCACACCAAACTTCAGTAGGAGGAGCAACATTTAAAAATAGAGGTTTTATCCTTGGCAACTCAGTTAACTGCAGTGCTGTCACCAGTCAACAAACGTGGATCCTCATATTTATAAACTTTTCTGCATACAAAATCAATTTTCCATCAGACCCGTCCCTGGCTCACACTGCTGGGAGAAGGAGGTGCTGCCATACTGCCTTGTAGCTTCTGAAGGTCAATGGGCTGGTAGCTCCTTTTGAGGCTCGGTGAACTGATGACTTTTGGGGAATGGAGGGAATCAAGAATTGCATGGAGAGCACTACATGGGAAAATGCTCCTGGTGTTTGGCAAAATTTGACAAGCATCATCAAAACAGTATTACTGAAAATGGAAGGGCTTGTAAGTGGACTGCAGCTTTAGTGTTTTAAAGGAATACAAAAAATCTCTGATTAAAGTATGGAGAAAGCTTATGTTTAAAAGTGGTTTTGATGTACAGGACTGAATCAAAAGCAGCCTCTGCCATGCTGTGAGGACAGTTACCTTTCTCTGCTTCTTTAGGTTCTAATACTTACAGTTTCAGTTATCAGTTATCAGCTGTGTTTTTAGGGATATTTAAAGGTGCCCCTATCCCATCTTATACAAGTCCTTCATGTAGTCTATGCAGAAAGGCACAAATGCTTGACTTTGGCCTAAGTCTGGGGTTTGACTATTAAAAAGTTAATTTTGAGATTTGGGATGATTTTGACGTATAGAAGACAAATCCTTGCACTAAGGAGCTCATAGTGTAGGGCCAGCACAGATTTGTTTTGTTGCAATCCTAAGAAGGGGATGGGACAGTCTTTTTCCCCCAGGAGGAAAACTAGGAGTCTCCAAATCTATTGGTGAAAAAGTACGAGGTTGGTATGGGTATGCAGCTCAACAACAGATGGTAGTGCAGTGGGCTGGTCTCAGCCTATTGATTACCTTGGTCAGCTGCCATGGAGTTCCTGATATTCAGTTAAAAATGTTCTCCATAAAAAAAGAAAATGGTTATAATCCCTTTGTATTGCTCCTGGTTTTCTCTGTATACTCATGAGGAAAGCTTCTAAAATGTAGTCCCGAGACTATAACTAAACTTAAATTGCAGCTTTCCCAATGGAACTTCCACAGTTTATTTCCACTGAACACATGCCTGTGATATCCAAGCACAGCCACTTGGATGCTAAATCACTGACAGCTCAGTTTTCACTGCCGCTCCTGAAGATGTCTTTTCATTTGTTAGCTCTTGGCTTTCAATACTGCTGCATTCAATTTCTTTTTTGTGCAAGCATCACTTATCCCCATCTGTTACCTACCTCCCCACTCTTCACAGTACCCTTAATATGACAGACACTGTCCAAACATGTATGAATACCTAGATTTTGTCCTTTAGAGCTTCATCAAGCAAAATGCCAAACAGTAATACAATCAGATTTTAGAGAATAAGCAGTCTTTTCACCCATTTAAAAATTGCTACTTCCCACGCTTAGAGGTTTGATACAGAGCTTTTCAGCAGCGGGCAGAGATGAATAGCCTGACAAACATATTCTTTTGTATGGAAACATCACCAGTATGGAGGTTTCTCTCCTGAAGGACCCCAAAATGCCAGATCAATACCAAAAGCAGAGTTCTGCCAACACTGTGACGTTGCCACCTTCAAAGTCAGCACCAGCAGCCACGTGTTGTAGATTTGAAGGAAAACTTTCTGTTCAAATGCCAAGCTCAGTAAGGGTTTAGAGACACAGACTGTAATTTCCAAGGTGGCTCTGAGTCAGGATAGTAAGGTTTAAGCTCACATCTTAAGAAAAGTCAGGTTCAGAGCTGACATACAGAAGAGCAGAGGATCTAAAAGCTTACTCTAAGGCACAGTCCACACTCTAGAGATGTACATTTATCTTCTCTCCTTTTGAGTAGGGGACTGTACATCTGTGTATCACTGGCAACGAGGTTCTGGAAGGAGTATGACAATTAGTCGACAGTGGAATTATGCATGTGTGTATTTAACCCTCTTATTACCCTAGTCTCCTTGTCTCTCCCTCCTGACCAGGGATTTCAGGCAGGTCTCTGTGTTCCCAACAAATTGGCACCATGTCCCTGGCCTGCTTTGTGCCTTTGCAAGTCTCATTACCCTTTGGAAAGAACTTACTCTCAATTTGCTTTGCTCCAGTCCAATCAGCGCAACCAGATGGAAATGACTTTGAAATTTACCTTTTCAAATCTCAGTTTCATATTTCTCCTTTGATGTTTCTTGTCAGGTTTTCCAGTTGTCCTCTCCTCTCTCAGCTTGGCGCAGCTCGCTCTCTCCAGGCTATGCTTTCCCCAGGCTTATGACTCTCTGAGCATCCTAACTTGCAAAGGCATTTCTGTCATGGGGTGGCTGTCACTGGAGCACTAATTTGCACTGCTGCCAACAACGATGTGTGTCTCACTCAGCGGTTGTGTCAGAGCTGGACAGCCACTGAAAAAAACCCACAGAAATGTTCTGACAAAGAAGATTTTGAGGCTGCGGCAAGTTACAGTTGTTTGAATACTCAAGCAAGACTGAGGAACATCTGATGAACAGCAGAGCAACAGCTGTGAGAATGTGGACTTAAAGTCTGCAAATTTTTGCATGGTTCAAGTAGATCTGAAAGTCACATCAGGCCTCCAAGTGTAGACAACTCATCCTGATCCAGACTTTTTGCTTTATTTCTGTCTGTGGTATGCATTGGTTAGGGGAAGAATCATCAAAAGAGCAGTTCTTTTTGTTACTTCTTTATTAAATTGGATCCAAGCTCAGAAGATTCGACACAGACACTTGAAGGAAATCATTACTGTAGTGTTTGTAGCACATCAGTGCAAGAAGGAAATGGATGGTAGTCCAATCTGTTCTTAACACATCAGGCAAGGCCCTGATGCCCTGTCACTCATACACAGTTGCTGGGTACACAGTGTTGCATAAAGTGTCCGTAAGACTGTTTCCCAAATACATGAATATATATATACAAATTTATATTCTATATATATATAAAATATACTTGTTAAGAGGAGTGTTTTCACAGCCTAGCATGTGATTCTTGCTTTATCCCATCTTTTTCTGCAGTCAGCTACCACATGTTTAAAAGGAAGCTCTCCAAGACTGGGGAAGGCAAGAAAAATGTCTCCAGAATATTACCTTGATCGAGACAACCAAATGTTCTGGGACAGCTAAATGAATGTTAATAGGTTATTAACCTTGCTGTTGCAAGTCAGTGCTACATACATTGAAAGCTACTCCAGAATCAGTTCTATAGTCTAACAAATATGTTAATATACAAGCAGCCCAAGTAAAACAAACCAAATCCTTCTTCAAAAAAAGAACCTGAATCTTAATCAACAAAAGTGGCTTAACTGGATTCCACAAGAGCTCAAAATTAAAAGCTTCCAAAATTTTCTGATCCTCTACCTACGCACACCTAATACCACCAAGCAGAATGTGAGAACCTGCTAAAACAGGCTCCCGTGATGCTGAAGTCACCAGAGTAAAGAGCTGAAGGCACAAACATGAGCAAATTCCTATTTATCAAAGTCTAGCTTTCCTCTCTTGCACGGTCCTGTTGACAGATTTTTTCCCTCCCTTAGATATGTCATTCTGTGTTACAACCTCCGCAGCGAAGAGTAAATTTGGAACAGAAATCTGGATTGTCAAAATGAAGACATGAAGAAGGGAAATTATTATTTTATCCCTAACTCCCTCTCAGACTCTCCTCCCTGTGCTGAGTACAATCCATGGCATTTGAATCTGGGACTGAACACGTGGACTGGGAGTTGGAATATCCTGAATTGCTTTATATGGTTCCAGTTTTTTATTATTGTTTAGATCCAACTGGATTTCCACTGAAACTGCAACAGTGGTGCCAGCAGAGTTGTCAAATCCTTCCAACCTCTTTTGTTTGTTTTTACACCTCCCTCTGAAGGCATTGGTGAAAAATGTGTGCTATTATTTGATGGAAGACCTTTCTGGGGAAAAAAAAAAAAGTCTCCATCATCTTCACTAGGGTTTGGGCATGAATGACATCACCATAGCTGGTATATATTGAAGAGATCCAACTGAAGTTTATGAAATTTCATGACATGAAGCACTAATTGATTCGTCTGCAAAGTAGGACTGAATCTGCTTCTAGTATTTCTTGACTCCCTTCACTATTAAAAGGGTTCCCTGGATGAAACCTTAGGGTTGCTAAACATAACCTTCTCCTGATGAAGAGGATACAGAGCTTCATGTTCTCCACGGATTCTTTTCCATCAAAGAAATTATTTAGATTGCAGCTTTTTGCCTTTGTAGCATAAAACATAGTAAAGGTTTTAGCTTTCCCAGGTTTGATTCACCTCTTACTAACCTTGGTAGAAATCATATGAAACCACAAAAACAATTTAAAAAGTTGCTGTGCGAGAGAAATTGGTTCCTAAACTTTAAATCGAAGGGGCTAGAAAGGACAAGAAGAAAAAACTGACCTTTTCCAGTTCTGATTTCTGCTACATACGTGACTCATATTGAAATTTAGCATGAAACCCAATGGTCTGAAACAAAGTGTAGCCAAAAGTGATACGGTACATACAGAAAGAAATCTCCACTCTGTATAATCCAGTATCAGGTAACCAGCATGGGAATACTTCATACTGCCACTTAGGGGATAGGAGTGCTTGACTGTGTTAAAATAATTGCTGAGTTTGTTCCTGTTGGCTCCTTTCAGATCCCCTAAAGTAATCTCTGCTCAAACACACTTGAGGCAAAAAGATTATACAGTAAGCTTTCTCCCTTTAAAGTCTAACACTGTAAATAACACAGTCCACCCTAATTAGCTTTTGTAAACATGCATCCAGCAGGCAAGTAAGCAATAGAAATAACCAGTGAGCAATGCAGCAATCTACTGCTTCAGGCACAACATTTTGAAGTATTTGCCTCAATGATGGCATTACAGTAATCCCGCACAGTATGAACTGCAGTCACCCCTTTCCTCAACACTCTAACTGAATGACAAATCTTTCAGGTGACTCACTGGCAGCAAGATGCACACTCATGCACTAAGTCTGCTTTTGGATAGAGAGACTCAGTGTGGACTTTCCAGCATGACATTATCAAGCCGTGAAAATATTTCCAAGCAAATATTTGGACTTCTTTGTTGATGATCAGCCCAACATTTCTCAGGCAGAAACATACTTCTTCTGTCCTTGTTTTTTCTAGGAATCTCAGTCTGACCCAGAAGTACTTTTATACCAATTCTATTATTCTTAGCTTTCCCAGTGAGGTAAGCAGTCATCAAAATGGGGCTTCAAACAGAGATAATTCTCTTGCCCAAGTTTTTGAGTATTTGGTTATGAGAAGAAAAACTGCAAATAACTCATCATTTATGAGCATTTAGATTTCCACAACGCAAAATCTTCTAGAATTATTTTAGACCTAGTGAGCAATAAGAAATCAAGTTTTCTAGCTATGAACTATCTCCAAGAAAAATTCTGTCTTGTTTGGGGAGATACCTGAGGGTCTGATAGAGCATTTCTTCCCTTCTAAAGTTAACTCCATGTTTAAGAACAAATTTAACAAAGCTCTTTTACAACTTCAAAGGTTTTAATGGTCTCCTTGTTTAAAAGCATGTAGAGCTCTCCAAGGCAGAGCTGCTGCCCAAAGCACCTTGCTGGAGGTGAATCATCCCAGTCAAAGGCCAAAAAGGACTGCAGTTTGTCCCTGGTTCAGTGACACTGGAAATCCTCCCTGTAGCCAAGATTTAAGAGTCTATCTCAAATAAATTGAACTGAGGGAAGAAGGATAGGGAGGCAAAATCCAGGAGGTCAGTAAAAAAGAAGGTATATGGAGGAAGAAAACACACTCAGTTTGTGTCAGTCTAAAGAAAAAAAATTATTCTAATTGCTGTTTGGGTCCTTCTTGGAACCCTTCCCTTTTTATGACAAAGAATAAGGAAAAAAAATCTCAGCTTGCTCATTACTAAAACTGTCTTTGTTTCGGAAAAGAGATCCTTTAGCCTAGTTTTTTAATAACTAGAAATAATGTCTTTTCTTAATTTTCAGATATGTTAATAATTTAGTGAAGTTCTTATTCCGGTTGCTAAGGTAACTGCACTTCCAGATCCCTTACGATATCCCAGCTTGTCAGCTCTCTTGAGGCAGGATCCCATAGTGCAGCCTCTTTTAATTGGGCCTTAGCTAAACCCCTTTGCAACTCTTAGCAAGTCTGACTCAAAGTAAGTGAGTTCTGTTCTGCCACCTTTGTCCAAGTTTCCAGCTCTCCTGAAGTTATGAACCATTTATCTAGAACAAAATCATTTAATAGGAAATGTGTCTCAAAACAGTAGCCACCCAATGCAAGTACTTGGTGGTCAACCATCTTCCAACATGGTTATCATTTCAGTCTTTATGCACTTTTAGACCTCTGAAGCATCTATCCTTGTTAGTCATAGTGAATTTTTAGAAGACATCTCTGTTCCCATTCATGACTATTATTTTTATAAATGGATGAAGTTTTCTTTGGTTTGCCTTTAGGTCTTAGCAGTCTGTGTGGTAGTTCCCTTGGACAATGAGCTTCAAATATCTTCTACTTGAAGTTGTTTCAAAGTTGAAAACAGTATTAATTTCCTTTACATCTTTTTTGTCTTGAAGGTAACGTCTTATGTCTTATTTACCTGGGAACACAGCTACTGACAAAAGCTTGAAGTTAGGAAACATTTCTAACAATTATAAAGCTTATGCAATTTTCTTTAAATATGTCATAGCTTCAAAGCATCTGTCACAAGTCTTTTTTGGCTTCCTTCATCATTTTAACATCAACAGAGTCTGCCACACCCCCAAAGCCATCTGTGTATCTCGTGTAAAACTTCTACAAGGGCTTTTGTTTCTCTTGACCACCTACATCCCACAAATGGAAACCATCACTTTTGTTTTTCTCTCTTAAGCCCCCACAGTATCACCCCCACTGTGGGAGAAGAAAGTCAACAAACCCATTCGGCTGCAGCCTTTAGAGAAGGGGTACCTTCCCAGCAGACATGTGCAGTGGAAATGGTGAGGGATGGGTAACTGAAGGGCATTGGTGTCTGAGAATTAAAAGAAGTGTGTGAATAGACTACTACAGCAGGCAGGAGAAGTGGGGTCATGCCACTGTCCAGGACTAAAGTCACAAGCAAATCACTCTGTCAGGATGCTACTCCATGTTGCTAGCCTGGTATTTTAGCATTAAACTGAAGTAACCTTGAAAAGGAAAACTATCTTCTCCTTAAGATGGTAGTTTACTTTCCCTCTGCTAGAGGTATGATCAAAAAAGTGATTAATTTGTTTTCTGAATCTCAGGTTTTTTCCACTGCATTTTTTTTTTTTTGATTCATAAAATAATTCTGATCTGCATTGTCAGAACTTGAACCAAAACTTTCTATGAGATTTGGTTTCAAATCCAATTTCCTTATAAACTTTTGTGGGTTATTTCTGTACTTCCAGGACCCACTCAGCAGCAAAACTATAATTCTAAAATGCATGAAAAAATCTGCCCCTGGGAGGGCCCCATACCAATTTGCAAACTCTTGAAATTTAGTACCAGTGGGAACCAGAAGTATGTTTGGCCTCATGGTTCAAAGCCCACTGAAGTCAGCCAAGTCTTTCCCACTAACCTCAATAGCTCTTTTCATTGCAATTTTTAGATAAGGTTGAGGTAAATAACTAAAACCAATCAGATTTGTTAGCCAGCTTTTTGTCAGTTTGACCATTGTTGATTCTGGCTTTCAAATAGAGGGAATACAGCCAGGAAGTGAAGAGCTGAAATTGTTAAAAAAAAAATGGTACGGTTGTCACTGAGATATTTATTTTCTTGTTCTTTGAGGTAGAGAGATTAAGATATGGTTTAGGAGTGACTAGATCCAAGCCAGAACGACTGTCCAGTTTTTCCTTTTGTGCTTCTTGCTGCGAAGTCTTGCGGCATCACTGCTGCTCCAGAGCTGTCCCTCCCTGGAGCATGGCAGCTGCTCAGCAGAGAAGCAACCACTAGAGAGCATGAGGAGACCACTAACCTCTCTGTGTTTGAGCTAGGTTAGGACTGGAACCAGGTCTCTTGAGGTAGAAGGCTGGTGCTCTAAAGTATCTTTATGACTGAGCCCTATACGCGAAGACAAAAAGCCAACACAAATATCAGTCTTCAAAGGCAAAATAAAAGAACATTGACCTTCCAGCTCCGTGTATAGAATGAAAGACAGCATGAAACTGTCTCATGTCTATTGGGCCTTTCATATGAAAATTACATATAAATGTCTACATTATACATGTGTTTGGACTCAATGGAAAGTCTTCAATATGGAGTACATATAACTACCTATGAATTGTTGGTAAGCCTCTGAATATCACTGCTTTATGGCTATTTCTTCTGTGTAAAGCAACCTACAAGACTGTAAAAAAAAGGGATATAAATAGAAGAAGTAAGACTTGTTTAGTATATTTGGAGAAAAAAAAACAAAGCTAAGTAATGAGTAAACTATAGAAACAAATTATTTAAATCATTCTATAGAAGTTCACTACATCAAAAGGAGAAATGGGAGACCTTTGGAATGACATAAAGAGCTCTAGAGTTTTTACATTTCTGTCTGTGATCATCTATAAATCAATGTTGGGAAACTATTTGAAATGAGTTGGGGTTTGTAATTTACTTCCTACTGGAGCAGTGATTCCTGCTATGAAACAGGAGAACTTGAAAATTTGGTGCATTATTCAAGGATGGAACAGTGTAGGAAGAAAAGAAAGAAATTTCTTTCACACTATGAGAAGAGCTGTCTTTTCCAGCAGTGAGGATACAGACTGCATGACGCTGACATGCTGAGGTTTTCTATGGGCTAAAATCTCAGTTGTTTTTATTAAGGGAAAAAAATAGTTTCAAGGAAGTCTCTGCACTGAACTTGGCACCAGGAAACACCCACCAGGGGGCACCAGAATGGCCCCAGGTCTGTCTCTTATCAGAGCTGGTGTCTCCACAGTGTGTCAGTATTTCATGGCATTGTTCCAACAAGAAACATCAAGTGGAAAAGGAAGAAGTAGGAAGGATGCAAAAACAAACAAAAAAACCCAACTCAAAAACCT
>NW_009601119.1:0-696 GCF_000690535.1 Cariama cristata
GAGGAGAAGGACTTGGGGGTGTTGACTGACGAGAAGCTCAACACGACGACAGACTTGCAGTTGTTCAGTCTGGAGAAGAAGTTGCTTCAGGGAGACCTTATAGCAGCCTTCCAGTACCTAAAGGGGCCTACAAGAAAGCTGGAAAGGGACTTGTTACAAGGGCATGGAGTGATAGGATAAGGGGCAATGGCTTTCAACTGGAAAAGGGTAGATTTAGATTAGATATCAATTTTTTATGACGAGGGTGGTGAAACACTGGAACATGTTGCACAAAGAGGTGATAGATGCCCCATCCCTGGAAGTGTTCAAGGTTAGGTTGGACGGGGCTTTGAGAAACCTGGTCTGGTGGAAGGTGTCCCTGCTCATGGCAGGGGGTTGGAACTAGATAGTCTTTAAGGTCCCTTCCAACCAAACCATTCCATAATTCTATAATACAAGTAGTTGCAAATATCCAGCAAGGGGAAGAGCAAAAAGTTTTACAATATGAGACAAGATCCATTTACTGTTATGGAAGCATCTCATCTACTGTTATTGTCTTCCGTCTGTAAGTACACCCCTGGATTTTGGAAGAGCCATCCAGCTCCATGCCTTTGTATTTAGCTGCTTTCTTCATAGAAAGTGATTTCCACTCTCCTGAGGCTGCATGCATTTTTGCTGTTTCCCTAACGTGTCTTCTAGATACTAATTAATAGTCAA
>NW_009601120.1:0-11284 GCF_000690535.1 Cariama cristata
TTCTGTGGTTAAAACCCTCCAAAGCAAACCGAGGGCAGGCGGGGAAGGGAAGTTGGCCGGGCCAGCTCTTGGCCCCCTGATTAGGAGGGTCAGGCTCCCCCGACACGAGGAAACTGTGCTCCACAGCCCCTGCTCACCTCCCCCCGACCCTGCATGGGAGCCCGCTAATGTGGGGGACCAGAGGAGGTAAGCGGGTGTAGGTGGGACACCAGAGCACTGTCTGAGGACAGAGCCTGCAGCCAGGGTGCCAGCCTTCTGCAGGACAGACATGAGCATCAAAATCCACGGGCAGTGGGGTAGGAGCTCCAGCTGCTCCGCAGGGCGCTGGCCCCTCGCAGCAGGGAGGGTGCGGGACAGAGACCTGGGGCACATCCTGCCAGGAGCTGGCTGTGCTCACAGCTGCACTCACCAGCTTGGCCTGACCAAGCTCATCTCACCTGCATGAGAACTGGTAAAGGAGAGACGCTGGCACCCTTCCAGAGCACAGATTCAGGCCAGATTAAAGCAATCACACAATCATGAGCTCAGCAGGATTTGGAGAGCATTTCTTCCTCCTGGGGGTCTGGCTCTCCCACTCAGCACCAGACACCTGCAGCCACACACACCACACAGGGCACCTCGCAGCAGGCCAGGGTGGCTAATCCAGCTCTGCAAACACAAAGGAGTGAATCACGCCTGTGCAATGCCAGGCTGCTTCGAAGCAAGCCTTGCGGTTATTCCCTTTGTTTCCCTCTTACACAGGAGCTTCCTGGAGCAGCAGAGAAGTGGTGCCGGTGGCAATGGAAATGAGCTACTGTGGGGAAGGTGCCACTTCACCGTGAGGCAACAAAACATAGCAGGCCAGCAGCATTCAGCACCACTTCTGTGAACCCAAGTGAGTGAGCTCGTCAGTTTAGGGCGGCACAGAAAGCTCAGTGCAGACACCACACTCAGTCATGGCTGGGGGGGGATGGACATGGAGTGCAGTTTAGGCTGTTTAATGAGACATTCAGATCACCAAAGTGTGCCGCTGATGGGTGGATCCAGCCTTTGCTCAAAGCTGATCAAAAGCCTCCATCATCTCCGAGTTTGTGTGGCTTCCTCAAACACCCGGAGCAGTCCCATCACCGGCATTCACCTGAAGATGGTGCCTCTGTTCTGGTGAAACAGTCCCTGGGGGAACCAGACATTTTAGATGCCAAGTACGGCCCTCAGCCCAACGAGCCGTCTGGGCAAAGAAGGGAGATGCAGCATTATCTCCCAGATGAGGGAGCTCTGTCAGGTAGCATGGTGTAGTTCGGCATGAAATGTCACCAGTATTTATTGCCAGGCATCCTAGAGCAAGAGGAATGCTTCCTGATGAGCTCCCACATGCAATAGCTTTTGATTTATACAAAGCCCCGAGGCTTAAACACCTGTGGGGACCACAAGTACAGGGGTGCTTGCTCCATCTCGGCCAAGGCCAGGGTAAAGAGACTTCTGGGGTGTTCCCCATGCTTATCCTGGAGATAGAGTGATTGGGCATGACGGAGCATGTGCGCCAGCACCGGGCGAGAACAGGACATTCTCCCAAGGAAGAAAACCTGAGCTCTCATCTACAAGCGACACCCATGCTGTAAATCTGCATTCCAGCTACACCCAGGGCAGCACCTGGCAGGAGTCGTACCTCCCAGCCTCTCACCAAAGCACCCAGCAGCCATCTTCACTGCCTCGAAAACCAGAAGCCCCGGGGAGAGCCAACAATAAGAGAAAACAGGCAAAACCGCGCCATTCCGATTCAGCAGCTTCCAAGCTTGACCCTCCCACGGCTCTTCACCTGGGTCCACACCCATGCAGCTCTTCTTCTCAAGTGACAACCACGGGTCTGGTGTCCCTTTCCTGATTCACATTTCAGCCACTTATCTGCAGGTAAACAGCTAAAAATCTCCTTCAAATTTTCCTCTGCTCCCGCAGGGGGAAGAACTTCCTCAGACCTGCCTCTACCACGACTTGGCCTCTTCCTTCCCCGAACAAGGCAGGTCTCTCCTACCATGAATGAGTCCAGCACCTGGAGTCACCTCGGCTACCTGCAGAATCCCAGTGCAGAGGGACGGAGGATTCGCTCTCCCTTCTGAGCGGGAACTGGCAAAGGTTTAAAAAGGAGAGGTGAAATGGATTTCCCACTATGCATTCCGCTGTCTCTGAGCTCATCTGCCCTTCGAGGCTGGAGCAAAGGAAAGTCCCAACGTGCTTCTGACACCTTGCTGAAGAAACCATTCATTGAAGCCAAGCACTACACACTTCCACCAGTGTTTCTTGGCCCAAACAAGGGACTGGTGAGCCTTCAGAACTACTGCTGTAAATATCCTTTAAAGAACACTTTATTTAAAAGGGGAATAATAATTAAAAAAAAAATCTACACAAACAAAAAACAGCCTTAGGTTTCTTGCACGCATAATAGAGGGAAGGAGAGCTCTGCCTTCAGGTTGTAAGCAGATGAAAACATGAGTAAGGGATGCTCTCAACCACAGTGCAGTTTCTCAGAGAAGACTTGGCAGTTTTCCTCTCTCTTCCACACTTGTAACACATTTTAGTTTAGGCAGCCACTCAAGAAGAGAGGTTGCTTGGTTTCCTTCAAGAATCTAAGTAAGCGCAAAAAAATTGGGTGCTGCAGGCTAGATGATGGAGTATTTCAGGAGGGACAACCCAGCTTTCTCTAGAGGAAGGTGTCTGCTGCCTGTGGAACCTGGGAGAACACATTGTGTTCAACACTAGGTCTGAATAAAAAACTAGCACAAATCCACCTCTGCTTAGCAGTGGTCTCAGACCCACAGCCCTTCGAGCGCAAGCTATGTGCTAGTTCAGTGGCAGATACCATGCAGAACGACTAGTCTAGTTGAGGATGTGGATTCAAACCCAGGTTCTGCTTTCACACAGGTTTGTAACCTACCAGTTTGATAGCCTGAATCACCAGGGCAGTCTTCCAAGGCATTCTCACCATTTCCTGGTTTACCGGGTAGAACAGACAAGTTCTTTCATAATTTCACAGTAAAGAAACAGCCCGTTTTACTGCAGGACAGGACTGCAGGATACACATTCAGCAGTCTTAGTGATTAACAGGTAACAAAACCAATGATGATGGACAACTTGCTCTGCTTTTGCAGTGGACCACACTCAACCTAGGCTGAATCACCACCAGGCTAGTACTATAGCAAAGACCTTCCATAAACCAAAACATCCACATTGCTGGAAAACAAAAGGAAAAGCCCTGAAAGGAATTAAGAGTCCAGACATGTTATGTAAATCAAAGCAGATTATTTATTTATGAAACTGAAAGTGATGACCACTTGTAGTGCAATGACAAGCCCAAGTTTTTTTATCTATAGTTTGAAATGAACTATCAAAGCCTGTCTCTCCAAACAATTGTGCTTTGCTATCATGTGCCTGTTCTACAGGCTCCGGAGCACATAATACACACCTCACACTTCCGAGGACAAAGAAGCACCTCTTTGGACTTCCGCAGATAGTTACTTCATTTCATAACTTCTGTGACACAAAGAAATCACTCAAAGGATCTTTATTTCAATGTTTCCAGTTGCTGGATTTTGAAAGTCACATTATTGTGACTCATTAATCCCACCCCTCCCTTGATTAATTAATGATTAATCCTGATTAATCCCCCCACAAATAAGCAAAGTGCAGTGTTCTTAAATTGCAACGATGGCTCCAAGCAAGAGGCCATCACAGAAGCAATTTTTGCTAATACAAAAATGTGATTAAAAAGAAGATTGCAAAGTAAGGTCACTGAAATTTAAAAATAAACCTCTACACATAAAAATAGATTGGCAATTTATGAAGGCACAACAGGAACTACCTGAGGCATTCAACCAACAGACTTTGGCACCAACCAGGACAGAAGGGTTCCCGTTCCCAAGGCAGGCTGACAGAAGGAAAAAAAAAAAAAAAAAACACAAACCAAACCACCAAAACTATCAAGGAACATGTGAGAAGTATCATTACAGCAAACACGACTGCAACACTTCTGCCAAACTCAGCACCTAAGCAGTGCTGCGTGAGCAGTTCCGTGCACGTGCCCGCTCTGACACCAAGCAGCAGATGGGCCATGTCAAGCAATGACGCGTGGTATGATGTGTCACTGTTGCAAGGTGCAAAACCAACAATGTCTATTTTTCTGTGACAAACACTGCCAGCAGTTGTGTTTTTTCCTGTATTTACATCTCTTCCAGTTAGGAACAGAAAAGATCAAAGCTACAGAGCACAAACAGGTAAGAGGATTAGTATGAATGGTACACTCTCGAGGCACTGAGCGCCCACAGTGTGCAAGGGAGAGCATGGGTGCAGACAGATCTCCCCAGCCCAGCGATACAGTGGCCAGGGTCAGGCTGCATCCTACATCTTCTTTATTTCTGGCGGTTTCACAGGTGGCCATCCCTGCCATTTATAGTACGATACCAGCTGCTTAGGCACTTCAGCCAGAACCATCTGGGAAAGCGCTTCCCGGGGAGCCTGCAAGGAGAATAGGGAGAATAAATCAGAAATACTGCAGAGAAAGGATGTATCAGCCCAGTGACAGTCTCTCGTACAGAATTCAGAGTGCAGCCCCCCACCTGCCGCATCTCACTCCCTGTTTCAAGAATTCCTTGCTGCAGTTTTAGGAGCACTTCCAGTCAGTCTCAGTGAGCACTACTGATGCAGATCACTTGTTCCCACCCCTGCACTGCTCCCACCTCAAGCCCAGCGTCACCCAGCCTTTATATGGCCCCGAACTGGGCAGAAAACTGCCCCAGCCACTAGCAATTTCTCTTATTTCGGATTTTCATTCAACTCCACTCTTCAACCCAATTCACTGTGCAATGTGCATGAATGCTAGTGCCAACAGTGGAAGTAGGGAGGACTTAGCTCAGCTTAAATCACTCATGGGACTCAACATCAGAGACTGACAATATGATCTCAGTTCCTTGCCTAAATGTTTGCATCTCAGGAGCAAAAACACCTCCTTTACTCCTTTCACCATGCAATAGCCAAGAGACAGTATACTAAATCAATGATCGACGACAGCTCTTTAAGAAAAGCTGCAAGAGAGCTGCAACAAGGCACACTGTTTCAAACACAGAAGCAAACATCTCAACTCTCACTAGGAACAAGCTGCTTGGGCAGCACTTTGAGTGTGCAGCTTGCTGCCTTGTCTAGACCCAGGCTCATTCTTTAGACGTAATAACCGCATATATACTGGCATCAGGACTTTTCTGCAGTTAAAGACAACGTACATTTTTGAACTGTTGGAAAGGCACAAACTGGACAATGTCTCGTGCAGCTGGCTCTCCCGTCGGGGACTTCAGCACACCGTTGTCTCCGTCAAGGAACTCCATCGCTTTGAAATCAGCTGCACCAACACCAACAATAATGATGGACATCGGCAGCTTAGAGGCGTTAACAATCGCTTGCCTAGTTTGGTCCAGATCAGTGATCTCTCCATCTGTGATGATCAGCAAGATAAAATATTGCTGAAAAACATTAGAAAGCACCCAGTTAGGGAGTTCAACACCAAAGCTCACGTAACTGAAGGCAAACGGAGCAATTTCTTACTCTTAAGAAAGAAATCGGATGGTGCTGTGGATAAGACAAAACCAGAACATTAAAGAAACTTATGTTTATTCTCTTTTTTTCATATGCATAATGCCTTTCATTGTGTACTTCAGATTTCCTCTCTACTAGAAAAAAGGTAGAGACTTAAATCCAATTTATAAAGAGCAATTACATGAATTGACAGAAAGTACTACAGATTAGTAAAATCAACAAACCTGCACACAAAATTCACTATGAATGCTGCTTTACTCACTGACATCTCAAAAAGGCTAAAGTTTAATATTTAATATCCCTGGAGTGTAACTCAAAAAGCCTTCTTTGTTAGTTACCAATAATTTAAATTGTAAGTATTAGAAATCTCAAAACACAGCAGTGACAAATGTCATGACACAAAGACACTCTAGAGATAACAAGAGAATACACGACCTTTTCTAGAAGGAAAAAAACCACCTCACACACACACATTAGCACATGGCGAAGTGTTTAAAATTTCCTTCCTTTTCCAGAGGCTATGGTTTAGCACCTTGTTCTGAAATGAGCAACCACCGTTTTATAGCAGCTATCTACAGACTTAAAATGAAAATAAAAAATTACACACGCACAATGAAAATGAAAGAAAACTGAATTTCTAATTCCAAAACCCAGTTAACACAAGTGTTACTATGGTTGTACCCCATTACTGACAGATGCTTTATTTAAATAGTTAATTTTTCATGTGTAAGAAAAAGTAGAGCTATTTAACGTATTAAGAGAAATCAGAAGAGTCCCCCAAGTGTTGGGAAAGCCAATAAATACCCTCAGAAATGTAAGAAATGGATCTCCCAAGACCAAGCACCTCACAGTGTGGGAAACGTATTCGATATACACACAAACGTAAGTAGAACAAAAAATACTGATAGAGATACACCGTAAAGCAAGTATCAGAGTGTACATCAAAATTCCTTCTGATTGGTCTGTCAAAATGGAATCAGTTCAATCTATCAGGAAATATAAGTCCTTCATCCTTAAGCAAAAGGAATGAAGTTTAAGGAAACAGAGTTGGATTTTAACAGCAGTCATGGCCATGCAAGCACACAAATGAGACATGCAACACAACTGTAGGGTAGCATGGATGCTCTGCAATGCAATCAGCATACTGATTTAACAGTTCTCAGACTCCTTTGTTAATCTGGCACCCCGATTCTGCACGCCACCATGGTGGGATGGATACTTGAGCCCTCTGATGTTTTTCTTGGCAGTGGTCTTTGTGTACATTCTTGAGAGCAAAATTGTTTGGAATAAAATATATAGGGGCCTTTTATACCGTATGCATTCCCTACAGGTGATGGAGCCTGGCATGAGAGGTTACAGTGATGCAGCTGCTGACAGGGTCGAACCGGTCTACAAGCCAACATAGCACCCCTGTATACTTCAATAGTAAGTACAATGATAGCAAACTGTGAAAAAGAGAAATAAATATCACTTCAGCAATGGAAACTAATGTCAATGTCTATCAAGTGCAGGTTCATATCAGTATGTACCAAGAGAGTACCGACAGCCTCTCTGTAGGCTGGGAAGAGAGGACCACACTTGAGATCCTAAGGAAGGAAGACAACATCACTTTACCATTCCATTCTATCCCACCACGAACACGGAAAACAGAAACATCAATCCAGTGCAGACCCACAGGAAAGGACAGGCACTCACTGAAGCAGTTCCTTGTTGCGCTGAGTGGGCTGCAAACCTTGCCACGTGGTTTATAATAGGAGAGAAATTGGTTGGTCCATAGAGTCGGATCTGAGGCAGGATCTGGCGGTAGGCATCCACTATTCCTTGGATCCCTGTAACACAAGGAAGGCGAGCTGCCACAAGAGCCTCACAACTTCTCCAGTAATTATTTTATAAGCATTACTAAATAGTACGGCAAGAGGATAGTAACTCTCACACAGCTGTGAACTCCTAAAGGACAGGTAAGCAGCAGGACAACAGCAAATACACAAAGCACAGGGCTGAAACCAGTGGACACCTGCAGAGACAGGATTTGCAGACTTCTCCCCCATTGTACATTCTTCACATCACTCTCTGTGCCTCTAACATCACAAAAGCCCATGGAAGTTGCAGGAAAACAATCCAGTGAAGCCATGCTGATGACTACGTTTACCTTCTCCTTTCTACCTTGTCATCCAATTTGCCTTGTTTAATTGCTTATAGTCTAATTAGACAACAAGGTCAGAAGCTCTCTGGAACAGTAACTTTTCATTTTCCTTGACTGAAAGTTAGATAGTGATCCATGACTCAGAATTCAAACATTTCTGTAACAGAAATAACAATCCCTAAGGTCTTTCCTAAGCAAGAAGCCATTCTCAGGTTAACGAAGATTTTTTTTACATGTCTGATTTTAAATGGTGCATATTCTTCTGTGGATCCATCTAAATTGGCCTATTCCTGGCTTGTATCAATGTAGCTTCATTTGCCACTGCTGCTTGTGTTGTCCACCATGTAGGTTTTAGTCCAGTACCTCTCAAAACTGCTGCACAGGGACCCTTAAAGAGCAAAGACACAGACTCCAATGAGGCAAACAATGCTGAACTGAGAAAATGTCTGGATTTTAACACTGAATCTCAGATTCTTCTTTTGTTCGCCTTAGACCAGAGACAAGAACTGAACTGAGTTAAAAATGCTTGTTCAAGAACAATTCTGTGTCATTGCATGCTGAGAGTTCTTAGTCCTAAAACGTCATAATCCAGCTTAGAGAGCAGCCATCAAAAACACTGAAACAACCTCCACTAAAGGAGATGGCTATAAAGAAAACAGGCTTTTAAGGCAACCCTGTAAAAGGTAACATTCAAACATATACACATTGCTGATGAAGTAACCATGGTCTCCAACGGCCTTAGCAGATGGTTGCTCTGGAAGCACAACTAGCACAGGCACATTGCTGATCTGAATCCACTGCCACCTATAACATACCAGAAGTAAAGAAGTTGCAGCAACAAAAATTTCAGCAAAGACTAACCATTACATTAAATCTAAACCCCTTCACTGGAGCTTACGTAGACCACACAGAAGTCTGCATCAACACACATCCACTCTTGTCAGCATCCAGGTGAGAGTAAATCTAGTTTGTTGCATGTCACGGTGCTGCATCTGTTTTTCACCAGTTATGAAAGCAACACAACACTTCAAACATCTGTTCCTCTCAGTGAAATATTACTAAAGAGGTGTCCTCACCTTGACAATAAGGGTTGGTGGGGTTGAAGTTCAAAGCAAACTCATGAGATACCTAGGAAAAGGGACATTACAAACAGTTAGGGAATGCAAACGTAGACAGAGCAACTGCCCAGTGTTGCGAAGGCCCTACCTGCCAGCTAGGAGGAACCTGAGCTCCAAACCCAAATGCAGGAAACAGCTTGTCCCTGGAGAGAAAGGGCAACAACAAGAAATGAGAAAGAGCAATTCTTTAGTATCTCACTATTCTGCTTCATTCCCAGAAAGCAGCTGAAGACCAATGTTCAATTCCTGCTACAAGGAGTGGGTAGACCATCTAGCTCCCTATGGCCAGTCACCAGTTACCCAAAGGTTTCAGGCTGGGGCTGGACAGTTTCAGAATTTCTTTCAGTGCAGTACCCCACAGGACTCTCAGGAGATTTCAAGTAGCAAGAGAAAAGCCAATCCAAACACAGCCTGGCTAAAGGACAGAGCAGACAAACACGTTCCCATTGAATCAAAGAGGACATTCATGTTTGAAATGCACCATCAGCAACATCAGCAACAAGAGACTAGTGAGCAGCTAAAGCAGCGTTCCAGAGTAACCCAGGGCCATAAAAGGGCAGAGCTGGAGGGACGAACCAAGCAAATGCCAAATTACAAAGGGCTGCCACTGCCCTCCCTGGCACTGACAGAATCAGGGGGATGCAGTAGCAGCTCCTGAAGGGATCTCCCAAGGAAAGGTAGCACCTCAGCCATTCAAATGCTACAGCTCTGGAACAAGCCATCGGCCCTGATCACTGACACCCACTATGACACATTTTTCATGCAGTGGCTAGATGAGTTAAGATCATTACATACGTGTCATAATCCTGGACTACACTTCCCACACTCCAGATGGCAATCAGGTACTCATTTATCCCATCTGGGCTGATGTAGTGAAGAGAATCTGGTGACCTGGGATCTCCATTGGAGCCAGTGAAGTCTACACCCACCTAATCAGTCAAGATGATGACAGCAAGTCACTGATGCATCCTCATCAGCAAATGAGAAGAACTAATCGTACCCAGAAACAGAGGGTTAGACCAGGCCCACGTCGCTCACTCCCTCCCAGGCACACAGGCAGCCCTATACAGGAACAGGTAAAAAAGTCTGTGTATCTTTTCCCACTAGGGTACCTGCATGCATACATACATTTCCCATAGGGCTGAAGAAGTAGTAAACCGTTCCACTGACAGACCAAACTGATTTCTCAAAAGAAGTTTAATAAACCCAGATTCCATTAGAGTTGCTACTTGATTACAAAAAGTAAAAATACAGGACCATTTGGTTTTTGCAGTCTTCATCACTGCAAATTCAGGCTGCATTTGCAGCCATTCACACTGCAAATAAAAGTACTAATCACAACTTCATTGCTCTTGTCCTGTCATCTACCAAGATGTGCAGTGGGGAAACAACTCACTGTAAAGTTAATCTGGCAGCCTCCCATGACGTAGTCCAGAAATGAATAGGCTGTCTCAATCTAGAGGAACAGACAGACAGTGTTACACTACCTCCCCACAGGAACAGATCTCATTAAGATCAGAAAATAAAAAAGCCAAAAACCAACAAAAACCTTCCTACCTTGCAAGATTTTATCCTAATAATGCCAGAGTTTTTGTAGCTCTTTTTCTTTCGTTTTTTCTCAGGATGAATACATTCAAATTCCACCTACAGAAAGCAAGTACCCAAGAAGCAATTTCCAAAAGATCTGCATTTACAACAGGGCAAAATGAAACAGAACAGCGTCTGACATCAATTTCAGTTACCCAAATACTCGGCAGAATTCTGAAACTTAAATTTAAGAAGGTTTGCAACTACTGTGGCTACTATCTGATGAGTTAAATGGGCTTTTGTCACCAGCACTCGGCAAAACATGAGGAAAGACCTCAGAAAAGTCTCTCTCCTCAACAACGTAACTGTTACTCCGTATACAATCATGGAAGAGTGTCACTGTATCAGAGGGGAAAAAAAAGTCGATCACAAATACGAGCATGTCTCTTAACATAATCAGCTTCTTTTTCGGTTAAGGGAAGGGAATGTACTCAAACAGAAGATGAGGAGGCAAAATCTCGGGGTAGGGGATGCCAAAAATGCCTAGGTTGCAGGTTCCCAATGGCAGCGTTTCACTGTCTTGTTTCACTCGCGTTAGTTCTGAATTCACATGGGCTAGGGAAAAAGGCAAGAATCTTCCACCAGCTTTAGGTTTACAACCACAGAAATCAAGTTGGCTGGCAACTGGAAGCAGTCCCAGGCTACGTCCTGTGTGCAGGTTCATCTGTCTGAATTCAGACGAGACATCTCCACAAGAATAAAAGTTCAGGTTTTCACTGCAGACAACAAAGACAAACCGGCACCACTAGCAAATGATTCAACCTCGTCTAAACTGGATGCCCAAGACAAGGTAAGAAGAGTGTCCCTTGGAAGCGCTGCTCCTCTCCGTTAGCTAGAAACGCGACTAGAGCGCTCATGAGGGTGACCAGCTCAAGCACAA
>NW_009601121.1:0-575 GCF_000690535.1 Cariama cristata
TAGTGGTGCAGTGTTAAGCAGGCGGGGTTTTTTAGTTAATAAATGAGTTTTGGTCCGTGGTTGGCCGACGGTAACTTTAAAACACTTGCTCAGTGCCGAGACAGCAAAAATCCTCATTTATGTTCCGTGAGATTTAATTTTATGAATTGGTGGGATTTAATTTCCAAACTGACGGCTGAGGTTTCAGTTGTGAAATGAATGAGATACAAAGGACGTTTGTGAATTACACCGTCTGCTTTTTGTATCTATTGCATTAAGCGTATATGTATATTTTCATGTCAACATTTCTGAAAGAAAAAGAAATTAACCAGAGCGCTCTACTTTGGAACAAGTGCCAAAGAGATCACCGTAAGCGTGTTCAAATGTGCAGCATGGCTGGCTGGCTGGAGGTTAAAACTTTAAAACAGAGTTTTCAGATGCCTTTTAGCATGTCTGTGGTTGTAGGTGTGTCTACATAAAATGAGGAAAAACTCAACCCTTTCTTTAAAAGGCTTGAATTTGTCTGCACAAGGCTTGTTTTTAATAAAACAGTGAAAGTGAAACACATCTAAAGAGCTAGTAAATACGATTTTATA
>NW_009601121.1:607-17020 GCF_000690535.1 Cariama cristata
CATTTGCAAATATGGGAAACTTTTACATTAAGGAATCATTGCAAAATAAATATAAAATTTTCAGTTTAAGAGAGAACTTTGGGGTTTGGACCTGGGATGCAGACGATTGAGGAGATTGTTTTCATTGAAAGTAAATACGCCAAGAAGTTTCAATGCTCCTATCAAATTACATGTAATTTTACAGAAGCAGTCTAGTGTAACTGTGTATTTGTGTTATCATAGCTTACATGTTGACAAAAAGTCTGCAAGGAAAAGGTTTGGTTTTCTCTTTGGTTGTTTTTTCCAAGAAAATAATTCTGTGCTTAAAGTAGAAGGTTTCGCATTTTAAAATACGAAGTCTAATTGTGCTTTGCCACATTGTCTGCATGGCTTTGGGCAAATTATTTAACTTGTAAGTTCATTTATTTTCCTGTAGAATTAATATTTTCTGTGTCAAGCCACATGCTTAACCAAAAGGTGAATGAACAGTTAACATTCTGTGTTGCAAAACAACATTGCTGACACTTCTGAGAGCGGGAAGAATTGAGAAAACTAGATGGATTACAAGGGCAGAAGAGCTGGCTGGACTTTATTTTGGGCTGGTGTTGTTTGGGTTTTTTTAGATCATGGTCTTATGATCAAAGATGGTTGTGCCAACCCATGTTTTGAAGTCTGAGAGTTTTGATTTTAGGGGGCCATTTTTAGAGCACGTGTATCTTTTCAGATGGGTGAGGAAGAGTGGTCAGTTTGGAGCCTGTCACCTCTTTACAGTGTGTATGTCTCTCTCTCTCTAATCCAATTTGGAAAATCTGTTTGATTCAAGTATAAACGTAAGTGAGAACTCTTTCTCTCGACCTGCTTTCAGGATGAGCTTTTAATTTTACTTTCTGGGGGCAGTTATTGAGAGTTCTTTTTTCTTTCTTTTATAGACCTAGTAGTTTTTCTTAGAGAGTAGTGATAAAGTGCATTAGTGTACTTTAAAATAAATTATTCTATCCTCAGAACACAACATACCAGCAACATTACCTATTCTTTTAGAAAATTCATGCAGGCCAAGAAGAATCAGAAAGACTAAAATGTGAGCCTGAGAATGAAGTAGTCTTAGTGAAACAGATTAAAAAGCTTCAGCCATTTTTTTTTTTAAAAAACGAAAAAGATAGGAAACTAAAATGTGCATTTGAATTAACAAAAAATTACGGTTTCAAAATGTATGAGGCAAAATTTTTTTCCACTAAAATTGACATTATCTTTTTGTGTTTTAGAATCAGGTGCTATTTTCACATTTGGAAAAAGCAGATTTGCAGACGATATTCCTAGCAAGTTCTGGTTCAAAAATGACAAGCCTGTACTTATATCATGTGGAGATGAACATACCGCTATTGTTACAGGTCAGTATTGGAAATGGAGTATATAATAAAAGGTTATATATTTGGACAGCTTGGAAAGTTATGATTCTTATTTGAAACCTGAGGTAATACATCAAATGAGGTTGTGGAGAGGAGAGAGGACTGTTCTGCAGGAACTATCAGATGCCTTTGAAGTTAGTGTGAGGTCACTGAAGTTTTTCACAAGACATGCCCAAGAACTGTCATGAGGGAATGTGTGTAATAACTGAATGTATCACACAGGATTTAAAGTACGCATGGCTGTTCAGCTGGAATGTTTCTCGTGAATCTGGCAGTGCTCAGTAGGCAATCTTAAGTATAGAGGTTTGTATCGTGGAAGTAAACAGTATCTGTTGAACACAAGTCAACAAGTTCACTACGAATCTGCCTGAAACGACAGATAAAATTGTATCTCTGAAATGAAGATTTTAATTACTGTTAACTGTGAACTGAAAAGAGCCCTTGAAAGAGCAACTCAAAAAAACTCAGAAAATCCTCCTAAAATCAGAAATAAATTGCAAAAGCATTCAAAGAAGCTTAGATGAAATACAGTGAGCAGTATTAATGTTAATTTTCATTTCTTTGAAATGGTGGAAACAATAGTTATTGAAGAATTTGTTCAATTTATTTTACGTGGAGGGACTACTCTTGTTGATGAGCGTGTGTGTTGATTGTATTGACAGTCAACTGCTGATAGATAATAATACTTTGTTGTTGTGAAATTTATATGCATATTTTCAGAACTTTTTTTATTGGAATATAGTTATTCCTCACCAATGCCCAATTAGTCATTGCTCATTAAATAATTTCTTGAAGGTTTCCTGCTATGTCACCAAACAAAGTTGAAGATGCTGGATTTTTAGAATGACCTATTCCAGGCATGATAAAAAAAGAGTATAGTCTTTATGGACTGCAAAACATCTTGCGAAATTATACAATTAATGTTTCAAGTCTGACTTCATAGAAGATGAGTTATCCATTAATAGTTTATTTTGAACAAAACTTGACACTTTTTCTTGGATTGAACCAATTCTATTAAATTACCTGTTGTGTAAAATTGACCAGAATGTACCTGGAGCACTGTGAAATTTTCCTTTTGGAATTTTTTTTGATATATCCTTTCGTATGCCTACAACCAGTTTGAAAGAACAGTAGTGTAATCCTCAGTTTAGACTAGCCAGTTTAATTTGCTTCCTTGAGTTCCCTCCAGGACATGCCTGTGCCAGCACTGTTGCCCTAATCAGCAACGATCCTCTAATTTGCATGTCACTGTAATAGGGGTCCCTTAGATAAAGCTTTTGAAGAAGTCAAGTTGCACAGGTTTGCATGTAGCACCATTTCTCTACTATCTCCCCTTCTCCCTGTTATTTTAATGTATGCAGCATGTTTCAAAAATGTCTCTGTAGCTGGCCTTTGCTGTTGTAGTGTGCAGATACGTCACAAGGGAAACTTGTAGATGATCAGAGCTTTATTTTCTCAAAGCTTTGGTGGAGAAGGAACTGTAGAAGCATGAATACAAAATGTCTTTGTACCAAAAGGTTTTTGGGGGTATTGTAAAGTAGGGACAAAAGTGAGGGCAAAATACTGATCAACAACGAGCGAAGGTAGAGAAACTGCCAGTCTCATACAAAAAAGTGAAGAAGGGAAGCAGAAAACCTTTGTCCCTCATTTGTTCTTCACACCTGTGCATGCCCGTGCACACCTTGCATCTCTGCTGTTAGCTGGAGTTGGATGATACAGTGGAATTACAGCCCTTGGTGAATGACACTGAACTGCAGTAACACTTGGAATAAAAGCTTCAGAAGTGCATGCCCATAATGAGTATACTGAGAAGGGTACAGACCTTGTGGGAAACCAGGAGCTTCTTGAAGTCCAGCTGAACCTGACCTGAAAGAGATAGAAGGCAAACGTCACTGAGAAAAGAAAAGTATCTCAAGCAGGTGTATGTTAATGCATGCTTTGTTTTATTTATAGTCTTTATTTACAGGTCACAAAATTACCCCCTCATTTTTTTTCCAGCCTCTGGAAGAGGTAGTGGGACCTATATATGTAGGGGACAGTGGGATTATGAGGTAGATTCAAATCTAACAGAAATATATCAGTTCTACACTAACATGTCTCAACAATCATAAATAAAACAATCACCCAAACTGATACAAAACATTCCTTAAAGCTGGTTTTGGGCAGAGAGACAGCTGCATCTAGCACAGAACCTTGACTGAATGCAAATGAAGAAAATATACAGGAACTAATATTTAGCATTCAAAGAAAATATTCAGAAATTTTCAAATACTTCTTTCATCTAATCCAACATCAATATTCCCATATGAATTTTAGGAAGAAAAGTGTAAAGCAAAATACAAACCACTCTGTTCTTTGGCTTTCTAGGTCAGGAATTGGAGTCCAAAATTTTATTTACGCACTGTGGCTGTATGTTGGAATAGAAAGGACCAGTGATAGTTGCTTGCTGACTGAGTTGATTTGCTGAGCTAGTTGGAGAAATATTTCCTTCTCCAGTTTTGGAGTTTGGGATTGAAATTTGTGTTTCTTTATTCATTTGCTCTCTACCTTTAGCACAATCTTCATTAAAATGTTCAATCAGGAATTTTTTTAAGCAATTGTCTTCTTTAGTTCTTTAATGCAGTCATGAACAGTATGTCTTCCAACATCACTTGTAATATGTTTAATAATGTTTCTTGCCCCATTTCTATATTTTTTGGCCTGAGAATATTGACAGTCCACTCCCTGCATCTTCTATAACTGCAGGCTTTGGAAAGCAATTTATTCATCCTCTTGGGAGCTGGTGTGAAGTAAGTGATGCTATACATATTTTTAAGAATCTCTTCCCAATACCTTTCTATTAATTTTATTTTCTACAACACTCTTAACAGCTATTTTATTGTTTATTTCCCTTGATTAGAGTATCCTAGGAAGCTTGCCCATGTTTGAGCAGAGACCGATCCTGTTCACAAGGGGGAAAACAGTGATGACAGAAGACACATTTTCTGAACTCAGAGCTCTGGAGAGAATTGAAGCCACCTGTGCAAGAGGATAGAAGGAAAGAAAGAAGTATCAAGTGTAAAAGTAGGAGTGAAAAGAGGTTCATATGGAACCGCAAGAAGATAGTATGCTCATAATTTTGAGTTTTGTAAGGCATTAGACATTCAACATTTTACACCAAAGAGACCTTGGAATCATTCCAGGTCTTTGGACACCAGATACCTTCTATTCTTTCTGGCTACAAGCAGGCCATCAGAACATGGCACAGTATCTTTTGCATCAGCTGCGAGGGGAAAATGAGAAAGACTAGTACACGTTTGTGTTGATCTTTGATATGTGTAGGAGAAAGCAACATACTGCGCTGTTTTTATTTATATGCCTAAGTGTGACTGTTCTTATTGCTCAATAAAGCTTGTATTTTGATAATATTGTGACTCGCCTAACAAAACTGGTGTCATTCCCATTTTCGTGAGACGTATTTGAATTGTATACAAATTTTAAATGAACTGTTAATATAGTTTATTCACCAAATAGCACAAGTAAATAAAAAAAAATCATGGTACCTGGCATGTGATACTTTGTCCAAAGTACTACCTTTTACATTTTCTTCAGATATAGCTTCTCAACAGAATCTTGTAATAAATGCTTGAAGTCTGTACATTGTCTCCCCATTTTATATCCCTCCCACTCTAATATAATTTAGAAAGCAAAGGGGGGAAATCTGTGAAACATACCTTTAAACATAGGTGACAGACAGCTCTGCCTGTGTTTTGATGTGATTGCATAATCAAAATTGGGATGGTGATATAAATGCTATTAGTAAAACACCATGAGCTAGACTTGACCTCAGACTTTCTTCCCTTCCAGCTTTCTTGGAAAGACATGATATTAACACATAGCCCCATGTTGCATAAATTGTCAAATCTAACAATTTGATTGGGACTTTAGATACGAGTTATTGTTAGTTGTTGATATTTTTTTAAAAACTATGTGGTTATATTTAAGAAAATAAATGGATTTTTTTTTTCTTGACAGAGTAAGTATTCTTGTTATATTTTAAACATTTCAGCATCATATTTCAAAGTCTCTGTAAATCACATTCAGAACCTTCACTGGGAACCTACACTACTGAAGTACAAACAGCCATAATATTTTGCCATTATGTGGAATTGTTGTTATGTGTTAGGATCATGTGATGACTGTTGATGGCTAAGGTGACAAAGTTTATTTATGTGACAGCCTTGTGATGGAGTCTAACTCGCAAAGCTCTGCAGACTTTCATCAAAAGTAAACAAACTCCTTTTAACAGTTGTAAATTTTTTTGGTTGGTTGTGGGGTTTTTTTGACAAATCAGTTTCTATTGTTTTGCAAAGTTTTCCGTTGGAACAAGGGTTTTATCTTTGAATGGGAGCTTCACAGCTTTACAAAAGGTTATAGTTTAAAAAATGAAATTTTAAGGAATTGTCAGTAGTCACTTTTGGCTGTCTAATTTGCATGCCTGATGACCCAAGTTTCATCTGTTCATATACCATCCTCTTAAAAAAGCAAACCTGCAAGTTCAATGACACGTTATACCAGTTTCTGAAATACGATTCTAGCATGGCTCCTGTTGAAGATTTGTACTCTAATGTTTGCATTTAGGTTTACAAAACTCCCTGACTGCATGGTAGTTTTATGCATTCCTTCTTTATATGCAGAGTAACAAATTAATACAAGTTGTGAACAGATTTGAAAATTTATCAGAAAGTGTATTCTGTAGAAGTGCAAATTTGTACATCATTTTAAGAGAAGACATTTAGCAGAAACAGATTTGAAAATTTATCAGAAAGTATATTCTGTAGAAGTGCAAATTTATACATCATTTTAAGAGAAGACATTTAGCAGTAGAAGAAATATCCCCTCCACCAAACAGTGGAATAAGCTGAATATTACAGATTTGTGTTTGTATTAATTATATAGCTGCATTATTCATTTCTGTCTTTGGGGTAAAAAATGGGTGCTCTGTTAAATGTGTTATTTTATAAGTAGGCCTATAGATGCTGTGATTTCTTAACTGCAGGGTTTGTCGAAGAGTACAACAGTTTATTTTCTGAAGAACACTTTATCTGTGCTCTAATTAAAGGAGAGGATGTTTGTTCTGCTTTTTGTCCCTTCTGGCTGGGGATTTCTTACTTAAACAATGCAATTACTACTTTTGTACTTAAAAATCACAAGGACGTTCATTATTGTTTACACGTAAGTATTGAATTGCCTAATCTTAAACCTTACATTAAAAAGGAAGTAATAAATAGCATAGCGTGTGAATGACCGTCTTGTCTTGAATGAGATATTCAGACACTTGTATGAACTCTGAGTGCGCATTTTTTTTTTCAGGGAATGGTAAACTATACATGTTCGGCAGTAACAACTGGGGCCAATTAGGACTAGGATCAAAGAACACTGTCAGCAAACCGACATGTGTTAAAGGTTTGTTTAATTTTTCTTTTTTTTGTCTTTTTGAAAGGAGACCTTTGTGAAAAGGTACTTTATAAGATGCAGTTCCAAAATAACTGATTCTGCTTTCTTTACTCATCACGTGTAGCCTATTACTGCACAAGCTCATAAAGGTAGCTTAAAAGGATCCCTGGTTGATATTCCATCAGTTCCAGGTTCTGAGTCCTTTTGCATCTGAAGATTACTTCAGATACATAAAATCCTATCTTTTTTTGAGGACTCTCATTTTATGTAATATTTGCCTTTTCTGACAAACCACATCTTGTGGCTGCAAAGACATTAATCAGATGCTTGGTCTCTGCAGTGTTATCTATGTGTTAGAAATCAAAGTTCCAACAGCGTTGTGTAACCTTTTGTATTGCTTTTGTCTTAGCGCCTTTATAAATGAAAAAAACTGTCAGGAACTTTCTACAAGTACTGCTACATTTTTAGCAAGTATAAATTTGTGCCCCAAGGGGCCATAAATGTTAATATATTTGTATGAAACAGTAGAATAAACGCCCATATTCTTTCATGTGTTGTAAAATATGTCTTCATTGCACTGTTATCTTCTTGATCTTTCCTAGCCGGTTTTATCTTGTCAAACAGAACTAAGTCAATACTTTTTCCCTATCCCCTTACTTATGTCAAGTCAGATCTATCCCATTAACGCATTTCTTTTCACCATTAAATGTTTCTCCTCTTCCTTTCTGCCAGCAGATCGATCTGTTAGCCTACTGTTAAAACCAAATTATCCTGCTTGTTCAAACTCTTCCTGATTTAGTTTATTCTACTGTCCTTTATCTGCTCCTCTCTCTGTTTCACTTCAGAGGGAGAATGCAGCTACTCTCAGGTTCGTATTTTCTGTCAGCCATGTGAGAGATTGATTCTTACCTTGGCTTAAATGCATTGGGTGTCAAGTTTTGTTTTTACTGTGAAATTGCAATGGAGAATAAAAGACGAAGAGAAGATGACAGCAATACAAACCAGACCTGGCATCCATTGAAAAAGTCACAAGGGGGGTATCTTTCTTTTCTTGGGAGTAGGAAGCAGGAGAAAGTCCTGGAGCTTTTCTCACTAGCTTTCAGTCATCACTTGGCCCCGGGGAATTGGAGTTGCAAGGACACATTTCAGTTTCTGCTTGGGGCCAAATGATTGCGGCTGCATGTTTTCTGAGAAAATATATTCTGGGACTTGACTGGAGACTAATGAAAATGGTTATGAAAAATTGCCAGCAATGTTGTAAATATAGCATGGCTCATCAAATACAGTTGATTAGCCTAAGTGGCACAAGGTTAGGGAGCACAGGCTTCTGAAGAGCTGATTAAGATCATCTCTGAAATTGGAGGCACAGTTTTGGGATATAAAGCAGCAAATTAAGATTGCAGGAAAAAGCCAACATTGGAAGTGTTATGGTTCCAGCCTGTGTTAGTGGTAGGTGTTGGATACGACAGGCAGGATCCTGAATTTGGACAATTTATGTTTGTGTCTGTGTGATAGACGAGGGACAGTTCATGTTGAAGTAGATACATGTATTTGGTGACTTGGTAGATCGTAGAAGGGACTTTAATATGAATGTTACGGAGCTGATGAAAGTTGATTTGGAAGGACTGAAAGGGGTTTGTGAAAGGGAATGATGGTTGTTGGCTTTGTCAGGGACTAGTGCAGTGGAAAAGACATTAAAGATACATTATGTAAAAATAATGCTGTTTTAAGAGCATCGTATAGGGCACATGGACATGGCTGGGAGAAGAAAAATTGTTGGCAACGATCAGTAATTGGAGAGAGGATGGAAAAGTTGGTGAGATTTTTTTCGTCTGTTTCTGAAATGGAGTGCACTTGTCATGGGAGAAAAGGCACCTCTATATTCTCTCTTTCCCACCAAAGTAACTCTTGACTCCTCTCTCATACGTTCCCAGTCTTTCACAGTGACCAGACTGCAGAGAAGTAGGTGCAATGAGTGGGTGGTAATTGAGCTGAAATTGAGACAGGAGGGTATATGCAAAAATTTTAGGCACTAGTCCAGATAGGACTGTCCTCAGCAATTGAGTTTAGTGATCAGTAAGAGGGCAGTGCAGAGCAGAAATCTAGCAAAAAAGGTAGCTGTGCGTAATGAAGGAAGATAGGGATGATAAGGCAAAAGAACGGTATGATTTTCAAGATTTAAGATAGTGGGAAAAGCATAAGAGCGAGTTAAGAATAGTACTGTTAATGCAAACTGAAGACAGCTTTAAGCATGCATTGTGTCCTGGAACTTGATATATTCTTTGAGGCATATCCCATAAATGGTGAATTCTACGGAATGTGGCATTGGGAAGAAGTAGCTATCATCAAGTTAACCTGAGTGTCAGCTGTAAGTTTTTAAGGTCTATATCTGTTTTCTTGTCTTGGGGGAATCATGATTTAATAAGTCATGTGTTAGGTTCAAATGGGCAACGAATTTCATAATCATTCTGTTGGTACAAATATGAAAAAAATCAGAGCTCCCTCTAGAGCATAGAACATTTTGTTGTTGAACCAGCTATCAGCTTGTTTATAACTTTTCCCCTCCCTTTGGCTTTAATTCATAGCTTTAAAACCAGAAAAAACAAAACTTGCTGTTTGTGGAAGAAACCACACTTTAGTTTACACAGGTATGTAACCTATATTATATACATATTAAAGATAGATTTCTTCCCTTGCTTTCATGCAGAATTACATTAGGAACCACCGAAGTGCTGAGGAAAGAAAAATAAATGAAAATGGGACTGTTAAAACTTGGGTTTTTAATATCCAGTTCTTTGAATGCTTGATTTATTCTGAGCCAATACATTTATAAAATAATGTTATATAGGTGTTTGCTAGCAGTAGACAAATGAAAAAATCTCCTGCTGGCATTTGAGGTGTGGTTAACAATTATCAATATTTCATTTAAGCCCTATTATTAGTATTTTTAATATATCTGTACTCAAATTTATTTTTGACAAGTAATTTATCTTTATTAGTGTGAAGTTATATATTTGAGTGAATATAGTAGAACTGAATGTTTTCAGGTCTTCATATTTTGTTGCATTTTGATTAGATGAGATAGTCTGCTATTTCAATGACATGTTGCTTTATTAGGCTATAAATAAATAAACTATAAATTTAAACAAAAAAATAAATTTTTAGAGAGACAGTATACAGAGATTTGATGCAAATTCTTGTCATGCTTCTAAAATTTATGTAATGGAATAGCCATCTTTGTGGTTGCAATCCTTCAGCTTGCAGTAATTTTATAAAGAGGATCGTTTGATTATTAGGAAGTTTATACGTGTGGAGACCCTGAGCACTGTAAATAAGACTATTAGAATAAAACAGAACATTTTAATAACAGTTGAGTATGCAGGACTGCACAGGGTAAATATTAGTCACTGTTAGTGTACACGCTGGCTAGATGATTTGTGGACATTTATATAGCAAGGATCATTTATAAATTGTATGTCAGTTGCTTATCGCATTTGTGTCTGATTTGTGTTATTAATGAGGCTTATCTTTTTCATCATAGATGATCACTTTAGATGTGAAACACAATAAAATTAAAAATATAAATCTTAAAATTCTCTTGAAGATATCAGTCATCAGCTTTAACTTCAATTTTAAGATTCTAAACCAAAATAAAGATCTAGTTAATTAAATAAAAAGTGATTTAAATATTAAAATGAGCAAAATATTTCTAAGAAAAACCTAAGCAAAAATATTTCATTCAGAGTACTCAAAACTACTGAGTTACTCATCTCTTTAATTTGCATACTAATATGACTTCAGTTTTCTTACTTGTGACATCATTCACCATTTTCCTCCTGCTTTATCTTAAAATACACGTTATTTGGGGAAGGAGCTTCTTCTGGCTGCCAGGGCTACTAGTAGTCATTTTCTCAGAACTCTTGCTGAACTTCAAATTATATTTACTTTTTAGATCAGTCTCCAGAATGGTGGGAAACGCAGTCAGTCTAAGTACATGTAAAGCCTTTAGAAAGTTCTAATCCAAGCGTGGGCAGGAAAGCCTCCTTGCTAGCTACAATAGCAACTGCTAATGTCAGCTCAGGGATATTTCAGGGCAGTAGACCCCAACTTTTCTGTAATGTTTTTCCATCAAAAATTAAATGACTTGCTTTGGTTTTTCTGACATTTTACCACTGATGATAATGTCTTCATTCTGTGTGTTACATGCGCTCTTCTGTATGCAGAAAAAGGAAATGTGTATGCTGCAGGAGGTAACAATGAAGGTCAGTTGGGATTAGGTGACACAGAGGAAAGGACCACGTTTCATTTAATTAGTTTTTTTACCAACCAGCACAAAATCAAACAGCTAGCAGCTGGATCATACACCTCAGCAGCAGTAACTGGTAAGAGCAACTGCTAATAAAATCTTATTTATGTGTGTCTAGCCTGGTGTTCCAGGGGAACATTTATTCCAGCATTCTGTCTGCATATGTGGGTGTATTTTCTGTGCCTCCCTGTCGTCTTTCCCTAAAAAAAATAGCCAATTGCCTATTTCAACACAATCTGGTAAGGGGCAGCAGTCTCATTAACTTCCTACAATTTTTGTGAAAGTAGACCTTTTCCATGAGTGATGGCCTGCAACAGGAGCTCAACCTGTACTAGTTTAGTAGGAATCCTTACAAAGGACGGATGGTATGAATACCTTCAAAATGGGAAAAATCTTCAGTTCATGTCCAGGGAAGCCAGCTGCAAAAGATGAATCTTGTGGAAACTAAGCTTCTCTAATTCCACTTCTTACTGCAACTATTTTGGTCTACTGGTACAGGCTACAGAGCTGTATCATTGTTAATTCTGAGAGAGGCCTAACCTATCACCTGTTTCTCTGATGGCAAAATTACACCATTGCGATGTGTTGAAGTCCACACAGGTATAATACTTTCAGCCTTTGGATGGGTGGTCCTTTATTACCTTATAATGTAATTTCTCAAGTTTTGGTATAAAGCAACTGTTTCTGTACATGTGTGGGATAAGTTAGTGAGACTGTCATTTCAGAATGTGACAGCGTAAGAGTGTGTGAGAGAGATGCTAGCCTGCTCATTTGGTTTGTATTTTTTTGTGACAATTGCTAACATTCTCCTGAGATTTGTAAGTCAACTTTGAATTATTTTAGTTCCCAACAGCATCTCAGTAGCACTGTAGATGGTATGGTTCTTTTATTCACAACTAATTTCCCACCAATAAGAAATGTGCAGAGAGAAGATCTCATCTTTTCTAGAAAGATCTAGAGATTTTTCATGTTGTTCGTTACCTTTTTTTGTTTTTTTACTGCTGCCATTGGTCTTTATGTCAACAGAGACTGGTCTTAATAAACCTGTAACAGCTGTTGTGATAGTTTAAGGAAAACAAAATTAAGCTAGGCAATATAATCACCTGTGAAGAGAGCTGAAAGATAAGGCAAGAATAAGTGGGATGTGTACGTAAAGTCAGAACAGAGAATAATTTTGGAAGAATGAGAAAGTGGTGACTTGCTACTTGAAATGAGAAGATGCCTTAAATGCACCATATTTTCATACTGACCTCTGGCAACTAAATTGTCTTAGATGCTCAATCTTCCTGTTTTTGAAGGGATATTTTTACATAGTACTTTTCCTGTTGCTATTTATAGTCTAACATCGGCTGATGACTAAGTGGTTTGTGTCACTTTTGAAAAACTTAAGGGATACCCTCTTACTTCAGACTGCTTTGTTGCATGTGCTAAATATCATTTTATGTCCCTGAGATCATGACATTTAGTAGTATCATACACAGAGTTTATGAAATGCTCTTAAATGAGTAGGTTAACTTTTTAGTAGTTTTGAGTTTAAATCTGTTAACTCTCCATGTCTTCATTGTAGAGGATGGGCAGCTTTTTGTGTGGGGTGACAATTCGGAAGGTCAGATTGGCTTGGCTGATGAAGCTTGTGTCAGTGTCCCTTGTCAAGTGGATGTTGGAAAACCTGTTTCCTCTGTATCCTGTGGATATTATCACTCTGCCTTGATAACAGGTAAGAGAATGGAAATAGTGGTTAGTGGAGTCAAGCCAGTGGTTCTCAAATTGTTGTCTTTGTAAAGGTAGCTAATGAGGCATTCATTACTTTTGAAACTAGATATGCCATAGTTGTTAAAAACTGCCACGTGGCAGAAGGTCATCTGTCTAGTTTTGTATCACATTGGGAGATTTTACCAGAGACAGGTTCTCTAAAATGTGGTCCTAATTGATTTATTTGGGAAATGTGTATGTAATCTAGTATATAATTGTTTATTGTTGTTGAATTAACAATACCGTGAGAAAAAACTGCAGTTAGTTTTCTGCATTTACACACTGGTGTACAAAAATACACTAGAAAGAATTACTATCTTATCACACTTTATTTTCATCAAAGTTATGACAAATCCTGTGCATTAATACTATGGTTTCAATAATCCCACTCTTGTTGAGATTATTCTTTTTTTGTGATGATCAAATAATTATCTTCTCTAGAAATAGATATTGAATAGACTTACAATGTTTTGAAGAAGAATTAATCTCATTTGCTAGCTGTGCAAGATTGTTGTCAAAGTTTGATGTCTTAAAATTTAAGTTTTTAAGTCAGTTAAACAGGCAGTATAGAATATGAGGAGAAGCGTACGCTACGGTGAGCTGGTGTCTGATCTCCAAACCAACCCACCTCTCTGTTGGTTTCCAGAATGATGATGCCACTCATTTTTTAATAATGTCAGTATGGGTGAATTTATCAGTCAGTATTGATGGTATTATATATGAGCAGCCATGAATTCCTCTCAGCCATATAGATTTACATTATTAAGCTTTACAGTTTAGTCCCCTCAGAGTAATTAAAGATTTCAAAGGATCAATAGTTTTGATTGTAAAGTTTTTAATGGGTACCCATGAACTATTCCATGAGATACTTTTCTCAGGTTACTTGACAAATATTACTTTTCCACACACCATATCTATATAGCTCTCTGAGAACATGCTGTTTAACAGAATAAGAGCTTCCTACGGTGGAAAAATATTCATTAGGTGTTGTGCTGGTAGTGTGCAACTTCTATTACAGATGCTTTATTGAAGTAAATGCATGAAGTGCCTCTTGACTGATCAGGAACTCAGGACCTGTTAGGAAATCTACAGCTTCCTCAGCTCGAAATAAATGGGGGGGAAAGAAAAAAAAAAAAAAGATCCTTACTTCAAGGATATAGTAAGAAGGTATATTTTTCTGCCTTAGAGCCAAGAGCTGAAGCTCTGACAAGACTGCAGTGGGATCTGACAGAAGTTCTTAGAAGAAGGGTTGAGGACAAGCATCTAAGAGCAAGGAGAGAATACTGTGTGCAAGTGCTCCAAGGAATTGGAAACTTTTAATGGAGGGGGATGAGAAAAAAGGATTAGGGTAGCACCTGGATAAGAAAAATGAAGCTTCTTAAAGTAATAATAGGAAGATGAACTGGTTATCATCTGTGAAACTTGGGAGTTGTTGAACCCATTACTGTTTAAACAGGCCTGAATGTGAGATGGAAAATCTTAATTTTGAGCTTTAGTATCTGCAAATCCTGCACAAATTGGGCTTCAGTCTATCTCACTGAAACTACGGACACGCAGATGGCCTCTTCTGTGGTGAAAGGATAAATTTTTTTATTATTATTTTTCTTTTGGCCCTTGCTGACAGTTTTATTTGACTGATACCATAGAAATTTAGTATTGAACGTGCAGGTACTTTTACTGAATTGATCTTCTGTTGCAGTAGTGTCAGTATATATCCAGACAGTGTTTAAAAACAAAGGTTATGCATTTAATCTAAGCATACCATAGTCATGCGTTATTTTAGCTGTGAATTTAACCATTAAATCATGAATTTGGAAGTTCTGCAAGCTGAATCTGTTTAAGTACAAATGTAGTTACCTTATTTTTCTTACAGCCTAGTTAGGAAGGAGGTCAAGGCACTATGCTGTTAAAAGATTTTGCTTTAAAAAAGGTCATTCTTTTAGTATTATTAGGGTTATTTTTTCACTTACGGAAAACACTTGCCTGTAGGACTTGCTAGACTGGGTCAGAACAGTGGTTCACATCCTCAGTATTCTGCCTCTGAGGGGTGGCAGTACATAGAAAACTGGATAATTATGGAGTATTTGGAATATTCATATTACAGGGACAGAGTTTTTTTTCCCTTGAATTGCCAGTTAGTCATTGAATTATGCCTTGAAGTATGTCTAAAAGTTTACCTAGCACAGGGAGTTTTCCATGTATTTTTATTGTATAGTTTTATCTTGTATACTAGAATTCAGAGTGATGAGTGTTACTTTTAATATATACTTTTGGAGGAAATATCTGGAAAAGAAAGTGGTTCTATATTTCTAGAAATGAAATTTGAACTATTCAGGTGAGTGTATCATCTGTATCAACATTAGTAAAGTATACTAGAGGAACTTTTTTAGATTGTGGTTGCTGTTACTATGGAGAGAGAAACACTGTTAGTAGAAAGCTTTCAACACCTATAACTTACCAGTTATTAGAGTACTATAGAATTACTACATTTTGACTTTTTAACCATCAAATAATATATGATCTTTAATAATAAAACATAGTTGCTGGATGTAGGACTTGATACATGCGGTCAGGCTGAACTGGTGAACATGGCACCATATGGTTCCCTTTCTTAATATATTTACGTTTGACCTAAGCTGTATACTGGCTAAGCAAACTGTTAGGATCACAGGCATAGGATCACAGGTTACAACTAAAAGGTGGTTAGTAGGGATACTAGAATACACAGTGTGGTCATAGAGTGCCCTCTCCAGGGCAGGATGTTCATTAATAAGAAACTATTGAGAAAAAAAAGTTATGAAGTATGGATTCCAGCTTTTTTTGTTGTTTTTAATCTAAAGTTGTTACTTCTCTGAAATGGCTGGTTTTAAGAAGATTTTTTTTTTTAGTAGGCATTTGTTTTTAAGGTGTTTTACTATAAAGCCAAGTGCAATGTAGAGTGGAATCCTGATGCAAACCTTCAGTAGATAAAAGGATGTTTTGTGGAAATTGTATGGCATTCAGTCATCTGAATTTGTACTTCAGTTCTACAACCCTCTCCCCACCCCTGAAGTTTCTCTTCTCTCATAGTTCCAAAAAGATGATTTGTCACCTTTCTTACTTTTGCTTTTTAGAATGCCTTCTTTGTAGACAGTAATTCAACTACTAAACATGTCAGTCACCTGTATTCTGCCACTACTGATGCCGAAAGTAGTGGTAGAATAGAGAACAGAATATATCCTGAATTATTTTTAATAAAAAACCCTTCTGAAATTTAGGCTAGGCACAAGCACAGGCAATAGCTAGCTCCTTTCCATACACAAATCAGGAAGCTGGTCTGGTTACTCCATATTTGAAAGATAATTGTTTGCTCCCTTTTCCTTTCACTTTGCTTTCTTCAAAAAGTTCCACTGAAAAGAAGCTTTTAATTTACACTTTCCAGCCCACTTCAGGACTTTTCCCCAGTACCTGTTTCCTTTTCTTTGTTTTCTTCAGACTTGCGACATTAGGTCCCCATATTAGAGGTATGTCTCAAAGCAACAGAGAAAGAAAGAG
>NW_009601121.1:17051-55841 GCF_000690535.1 Cariama cristata
TGTAGCAACGGTTTTGAGTTCATATACAGATCTTTACTTGACTAGTCTTTGACCACACTCACTCAAGAGGGGACAATTTTTCAGAAAGCATTAAGCTTGGCAAGCATACATAGCTCATTTGTCCACTGGAAGAGGTGGAGAGCAGGAAAAGCCGATTTATCTAACCACTGCCGTGGTGTCTACAGCAGAACTGTATTTGTGGGGCCAGAAAGGAATTTAATGTATTAGACCTCTTCTGGTGTTTCCCCTGCCTGAAGTGTTACTGTAAGCAACGTCAAGACAGATTCTCACTAAGAGGATGCCTTTTCGTAGAGAGCATTGCAGGTTCCTTGAATCCCTTTCCTTAATGTACTTTGTCATTATTTTTAAGGACCAGTTTTAAAGATAATCTGTTCCACAAACACTTAGAATTTCAGTGTTTGAGGTGGTCTCAAGCAATTTGGTCTTGAATAAATACTTTTTTTTTTTTCCTTCGTTTATTCAAGGGATCTAGAGTGATCCAATTCTTTTGTCTACTGCCCTTATTTGCCACCAGCCAGGTCTCATACCTTTCTCTTAGCTGCAGTATGTGCATTTGCCTTTGAGGGGCAAAGATAGTTTTCCATTTGCTTGCCCATTTCCTTGACATGATTCAGTGACCTAAAGTTTAGTGATAAAGAAGATGTGCCACGCTAGGGAAAGTTCAACACGTGAGAATGTGACTCATATGAGAGGAGAAAATGAAATAACCAGGTTCCGTTGTGAACAGAATGTCATCAAAATGCAGATGTACTGCAGAGTACATAATGTCCTTAAATGCAGATGTACTGCACACATACTGTACTCAAAATTTATCTGGGTAACTGGATTCTTTTTATGTTTGATAGCTATTCTTCATAGATTTTAGACTACTATTTGCCTTAAAGGGATATGTAATGTATTCAAAAATTGCTTTAATAAATGGGTTTATCTTTGTTAGCTGGATTATTAAGTTGAAAAAATGTAATAAACTTGATTAGTTTGGGAAGTCAATGGAAGCTTGGCCATTTGAATCTCTAATCCTTTTAATTAGATTGTAGTGTTTAAAAGGAAGTGCTGGGCTCTTCAAAGAGAACTGCCTAAGTAGTTAACTCCCAAGTGCTTTTGGGGGTTCGTCAGCTTGTTTCTAGAAATATATGGCAGATCCAAGAGTATTAAAAACGCTCCTTACCTTCCAAAAAATACAGGGTTCTTTTTGTTGTTGGTTTTTTTCCTTTCTTTTCACTTAGAATCCCTAATAAAATCTCTTTTTGCTGTTTTGGTTACAGAAAGCCCCACATTGCAGTTGACTTTCTTGTTGTTAACTGGGTTACTGGTTTAGAATAGAAAATTGATGCTGCTGCAGAGTATCAGCCTGTTCAGTGCATTTCTGTGCGTAGGTATAAGAATAAAGATCAGAATTAAAACAGAAAATCAAACTGAACAGAGAAGCCTAAACACAGTCCATAGTTTAGAAATGAAGTGAAATGGAGTATACTTTTCTGCAGCTGATATCATTTGCTGTTTCTTAAAAAATATAGACAGATTGAAATGACTGCAAAACACCTCTTAGAAAAAGTGTAGAAGAATGCAACAAAGGTATTTCTGCAACAGATACGTGCGGGTAAATGAAGTGTTACAGTATTATTGGGGTAGTTTGTGTGTGCAGGGAAGAAAATGTCAGAATGATAGAAAAGAGAAGGACAGCTGGGAGGATGGGGTTACACTCCTGATGATGATAGTTGGGAAATAGAGCTGCTATCCTCTTTCCTCGTCTTGCCAAAGAGAATGTAGCTCTGTGAATAGATTGTGGGTGGCTCCTCTTAATAGCCTGGGCCCTATGAAACCCTGCAGGAAGCTTGACATTGAGTAATATTGTGTTATTGTCATTCCCTGATTGCCTCTCTGTGCAGTTAGAGCATTCAGTAAAGATAATAAGTCCAGTTGGTGGCATAAGTGGCCCAGGAGCATGGTACTTGAAGAATCTGTGCTGTTGTGAGAGGCAGAAGTGATCTTGGAAAATATAGAAACTGTATAAAATAGTCTGGGCTTTCTATGACTAAGGCAGAGGCTAAATTTCTTAGGTTTTGTAAGCTTTACGAATAAATTCTGTGCCATCAAAGTTAGGTTCTAAATCTTTGGTGGAAGTGCTGGGTTCCAACTTTATGTTGAGGCTTAGGATCCATTTTCCATTTAAAGCAGAAATTGGGCTTTTATGAAAAAAAGTCCTTTTTACAGTTTTTGCTCTTTGAGTATGTCATACATTTTTTCCAGAATGTTCAAGTTAATTGATAAATTTATGCATTTAAATTAATTTGAAGCCGAGGTATCTTAAAAAATGCATAACCTGTTTTTTTTTTTTTTTTGTCCTGAGTGAACTTTACTGTAAAATAAGAGACATACTTCTGATTCTCCCTATAGTTAAAATTCATTGAAAACCTATCCTCAGGCTTCCTTTGAAGAAAATAGATTATAATTTAGAACTTTTTTTTTTTGCTTATTGTGGACTGTCAATACCAAAGGTAACATACATCACAGAATGACTTCGTCTGAGAGGATGGGAGGAGAAGCACCGCTTTATTAAAAGACATAGTAGTTTAAGGGTTTTCATCAGAAGAGCTTTGATTCATTCTGAAGGGTGCTGGCAAAGCCAGTCTATGCCGCTCTGTTCTATGCACCGGCTGCTGTAGTCACTCTTTAGCAGAAGTAATCAAGAGCCAAGTGCCACAAAAATTAAAAATACATATCACGGACAAAAGAGTTTTCCAGGAAAAACATTTTGAATCTAGTTTATCTATTGGATTTACCAGATGTCTTAAATGAAAATGTATTACTAACTAGTTGTCCCGTAGTTACACAAAATGAAGATGTGGTTTTGTAACCTGAAATTCTTGCTCAGTTCTGATTCATGCAAAAGGAGATTTTTAATGAGTGTATTGCCAGAGTAAAGCTCAGGAAGATTCAATAAAAATGACACATTTCTTACTGAGGTTTGACTTTCTCATCATCAGAATTAAAAATTCAAAAAGATAGAATTCCTTTCCTGTCCTGGCTTGGTATGCCCAAGTTTTAATAAACTTCCCTTCATTTTGAAACATGTCCTTTAATTTTTATTAACTTGTTTTTAATAATTTGACTAATTTCATTTGCTTTTTATAATGCATATGTATCTTCATTTTTCCAATTTTATATTTTTATTCATAGGTTTGCTTTTAGCTCTTCCATATTTCCTATTTCTGTGTAGGCTTATTTTTTTGGTCATTGCCATTGTCCTTAAATTCCCAGATTTTAAGTTGTGGCTGACAAAGTGCAAGGACAAAGCAGCAAATGTAGCAGCTATCTAAATGGGGAAATATTCACAAAGACTAACAGAGAACTAGTAATAAGCTTGTTTTCTTGTGCTCTGCCTGTGTTCAACGGAGGGAGGGATGGACTTCTCTAATGGTCAGTTCTGAACACCTAAATAAGCCTTCAGCTGTGAAACTTTCTTTGAGCTCATCCCTTTTCATTGTCTGTGGGGAAAGACCAGCATTTCTGAGGTCAACCCAGCTTTCATGTTGGCGAGGAATTCGTAGCTTTTGAGTAAGAATCTCTCAGATACTTGTGCATCATGCAATAGTAGCGCCTCTAAATGGTGTAAATTTGTGAACACTACATGTATCCCTCTGAAAGTAAAAGTACATTTTGTACTGAAGTACAAATCTGCATGTTTCCAAAAATATCGTAGATGAGTGCTTCTGGTGACTGAGCTTTAATAATGGAGTATACGTCTGGGGTTTGTTATTATGTTGATTCTGTAACTGTAGCTATCTCTTCAAATTTTCTTTAGCAGGCAGCTCCTATGCTAGCTTAAACATGTCTTTATCTTGGAGTAGCTCCATTTGAGAGTTTGTTTATCCTTGTGCTTTGTTATAGCCAACTGGGATTAAAAACCAAACTTTTTCTTAGGTAATAGTGTATGATCTTTTTTTTGGTAAGTAATTTCAAATTCAGGTTGTGGGCCACAATTTGCTATGAGGACACTACTCTACAGATATCTTTTTCAGAAGTGGAGAACACTCAGCTATTAACTTGAAGCTTTCCTGGCAGTAAGGAAATGTTTTCTAACTAAGTCTTACTCTGACCTATAAGAATAGTTCAGGACCCGTTAGCACAGAAAATCAGAAATGTGGCTGTAGATAAATTGTTAAAAAATATGTAAATAAATGTAAAATGTAGATAAATGTAAAAGATGTAGATAAATTGTAAATATAGCAATGGAAAGTACATTTTACATGTTCTGTTTTTAACTATGATAGAAGGATATATAGAATGCTGTCTTGAATGGTAATTCAGATTTACATAGCAGTGAAAAAGCAAAGGGAGTGATTGAAAAAGATAAAGGAAACTTGACAGTAAAATGAATTACCCAAATTTGGGATTGAACAGGTTTTGAACTGGATTCTTAAAAAGTCTGGATGAATGAGAAGGGTCTTCTTGTATGATTATGTAGCAGATCAGAAAGAAGTTACAGGAAAAGATCTGTAAAGACATCTTGGTATTTTTTTGAACTTAGTTCTGGTGGAGTTATTGCTATAGAACCACTGCTGTATTCCTGTTGTTGGATATATAGCTCTTTTCTTGCTGTCCAGACCACACACATTTTCATGTCATTTACTCTGCTTTTTTCTTTTTTTCTCTATATCTTGCAAGAAGAAAGCATGGATTTTCCATCAAAATTCCATGCAAAACAATTTTCTGTTTTAATCGAGATTCTTACAAGCAACTTCATTTGACGTAGATACCGATTGCAGAGGGACTTATAACCCCTCAGAAGCAGGATGTGTATGGTTTTGGTTTTCTCTTGGCTAGATTCCTTGCAGGCTAAATATTGCGGTTCTCATCTTGGAGCAGGCTAAAATTTAGCTACCTCTTGTCTCATCAAAGCAGACTGCTTTGCACAGCTGTTTGGACATTATACAAATACGTTCGATTATCCTGTAATGTTCATATTATGAACGTTTTCTATCTTACTGATTTGTGTCTGCAGCAGTCTTGACAACCCATCCTTGCTTCTGTATGCATGCTGAAAATCTTGCTCTGTTCTCTATTTTCACAGGAGATGGTGAGCTCTATACTTTTGGAGAACCTCAGAATGGGAAACTGGGATTATTGCCTGAACAGCTGAAGAACAATAGAGTCCCACAGCCCGTACTGGGAATTATGGAAAAGGTTAATAAGGTTGCTTGTGGTGGAGAACACACAGTGGTGCTGACAGGTATGCAATTTAACTGTCTTTTTTTACAGCCCTATAACTTAATCAGTAAACTCAATTTACGCTGAAGAATTTACATCCCGCTGAAACGTAAGATGCTGTAGTGATCCTAACTAGAAGACAATTGTACATCAAGAAGGTAGAAATCCACGTAGCAGTTAACCCAAGTGCTGGCCTGTGCTGTGCCGCACATATAGTTTGACGTTCGGGCCTGTGCTGTGCATCTCCCTTGGCTATGGGCTCAACTGAGCCAGCTGATTGTAACAGAGGAGCTTACGGGCAGCACCTGCTTGGTACCACTGGTTACACCACTTGTGTGTCCTTGCCTTTATTTAAAACTTCAGCAGCAAGTTCCCATGTGAATGTCCTTTTTGTTTGACAGTATAAATGATTAATAGAGTTGTTTTGCTTGTAAGAAAATCCTATAAGAGGTCAAATGACCAAAATGGGGTAGCTTTTCACGGATGGTATCTGTGTGGCATGCTGTGCCTGGCTGGAGGCCTGTTCAATTCCACACAGCTCAGGAGTCCCAGCATCTGAAGGGATATAAGATTATTGATACTATCTTTTTCTTTGTAGTCATAGCTCCAATAAATAGCATTTTAAGAGATACTTTACAGAGTCTGAGTGCCTTTCTTACTGGAATTGTAACAAGCCAGCACCTCCTAGAGCAGCATGGATGATTGATGTTTCTTTCCTCTAAGGAGCTTGAAAGTGGTATGGGTGTGAGGGGGGAAATTTTAGAGGAAAGGTTCCATTCTGTAGTAAATTTAAATGACGTTGAATATTTAGGAAGGTATTTAGGAAGTCATTTTTCAAGTTGCTGTTAATAGTGATGAAGATGCACAATCTACTGGATGCCCAAATGGATTAAATATCTCTTCTTGTGATATAGAATTTGCCTGTGACTTTGAGCAGAATCTTTAGCGTAGGTATAAAACTAGTACAGATACAGACATTCAACATACCATGCAACTGATAAAAATCAGCAAATACAGCTGTTACATATTAGTTCACAGGATTGTATGTATAGTACTTGGAAGATGGTGTATATTACTGTACTGTTAAATAGTTGTGTGCCAATGGTAAATTAGCTTTTCAAAAAGATGTATACAAAGTATTGCTAGCTATTTATTTCCACAATTTCTATCCTGAACTGTAGTAGTATAGAAGCAGGAAAGAGAAGTTTCACTTTGCCCACAGGTGATTTAAAAAATACCAGCTTTGGCTTGTAATGAATTCTACAGCTGTATAACATGCCTGTAATTAACCTCCTGCCAAAATGCAAAAGCTGTAAAACCAGGTAGGATGTATAGATATCAGTCCTTAAATCTGTATTTTGAAAATGCTGAATAGTCATCTCTTGTCAATCTGGTGGCGTGCCTTCAAGGTTATGTAACCAAAATTTCTGAAACATAAACTGAAAACTGAGGGAGATTGTAAGTAATACGATGTGGTATTGTACTGCAGAAAGTGGTCATTTCTGGTGCAATCAGTACTGAAGTGTATATTGCACCTTGAGATGAAGTGGTGTGACCACAAATTGAGAATTCTGATGAGGAATGTATCTTCAAAGAGGAGCAGAAACATTTATACCTCTTTTAAGCTCATTTTTCTAAATTAAGAATGTAGTACAATTTTGAAGAAATTCTGGATTTCATGTATCACCTTCCATGAAAATGGGTGCTGTTTGGCTTTGGTAACACTATATATACTGATGTGGTTTTCATCTTTTCAGGGTTTACCCAGTTTTTCAGGATGTGTCATTTCAATCTTAAAAATTAAGAAGCGAGTGTCTGACTGTTGTATATGCCCCTGTTTCATCTATCTCATTTAACACAGGAATAGGATAGGAGAAAATGTCATATAGAGAAACTGTTGCACATCTTGGCTCATTTCTTGTCATCAGTTCTACTTAGAGTTTATCGAATTAGAAGAAAGCGTAATCCAGTTATCTTACTGAGTACAAGGCAAGTTTCTTCCTGACTCTCATACATAATTAGTCTATTCCAAAGCACTTCATTTGATTTCTTTTTTATGACTAGCTTATCTGTTCTATTGGCAATTTTGTATGGTAGGAACCACTGTTATCTGGGTTTATTAAATCAGGCTATTCTTTGGAATCTCTCCAGCAAGTATCAGAGTAAATGGTAGAAAGTATATATTAAAAGAATTCATTTTTTTTTGTCTGAAACTCCAAAATGAGAAACTCAGATTTATTTTTTTTTTTCCCCAGAGATGCAAAAATTAAACTGTTGAGAACAATGATTTGGAAAAAAACTTTTTAAAGATACAGGTTTTTAGAAATGTTGAGTATGGTATTGGACTTTACAGGTCTTATTGTTACTTCTGCATTTAATATTTGCAGTTGTTCTAGAGAATAAACAGAATCGCAGTTAAAAATTCTATCCTGCAAAAGCTTTCTCTCCCTGTCGCAGCATTCATTTCATGACCGTCTATCAGCCGGTTCAAGAATATCATATCCTCATCCCAGATGACTTCTCTCAGAGACTAAAAAAAAATGCATCCACTACCCGCAATGCTTGCAAATGCTTCTGTCTGAAAATGAAAGCTGTTGGTGTCATCACTTTCAAAAGAAAGAGGAGAGCAGCAATATCAATTTTTGTACTTTTTCAATAAAGCTTGTTAAAGAGTAGAATAATAGTAACAACTTGTGAATCTAGAAATTGGAGAAGAAACAGATGATTGGGAGTGGCCTTAATATCTTCCAGTTTTTTTCAGATTATGACAGATCCTCTGGGAATAATACTGTCTATAAAAGGATATATTGCATCCTTTTATTCTCTGAAAGAACGGAAAGCAAAGACATCTATTCAAAGGAAAAAGTGAAGAAGTCCTTTGAGAATAGATCATTTGACGTAACAATACAGCATATTAGTGCCGTAGTGTGTAAAATGTTAGACTTTTCATCTTCTGGCTCAAGGTCTTTAAAAAAGAAAAGAAAGTCAAGATATTCTTTTGAAAGAGGATGAAAAAGCTCTACCTTTTCGTGACACAACTGACTGTTCAAACCATATAGGATTATCTAGATTTTTCAAACCATTCTTAAGTCTGTATACTATTTATACTGAAATCCCCAAATCCAACTACTAGCTCTGGTAAAACTAAGTATTGTGTCGATGGCTGATTTTTACAGTAACATTTTTCAGCATTAGTTGTTTAAAAATAAAGCTATTGTAAGAGGGACTAGCCTGTTGTAGGCATAATAGTAGTAGTAGTAATAATAATAATGATGATAATGTTCAAGGGAAATGAATCTATGTCGAAAGATACAAGCATACCTGTCTGTTTCTGTTTTTCTTCCATGGATTTTTAACTTTGTCCATGGCCTTAAATACATAGCAAGGAATGCATGAATCTTAGAAACACTATTGGAGCTCACTCAGCTCTTTCAGCAAATAGCGTGTGTTAAAAAACAAATCTGAAAGCTGTATAGATTTTTGCCTAGAACTATTTTATTTATAGTGAGAGCGGTTATGGAGATTAAAGACCGTGTTATGTACTCCAGAAGATGCCTGCAAAGGTGGAAGATACAGAGTTACAGGGAAATCCCTGTTCTTCCAAAAAAAGAAAGTGTAGGAAGTAAAGGAGAAGCAGTCCCAGCACTCGGGTGCTGGAGGGCACTTGGAACAATGAAGCCATTGGCTTCTGTGCAAGCTCTGAAACCATTGCTCTTCATCCTTCAAGGGCCCTTCCCATCGGCTGCTGCTGGCGAGGCAGCAGTTCCTTCCTCGAGGCCAAGACAGGACTTGTGTTCTGTTTCTTCTGGGTCCGGTTATATGGCTGAGCCTTCCTTGTGACTCACCGAGGCACTGGAGCCAGTGCTGCTTCCCTCCTGCTGCTGCGGCCATACGTCTTTCCTCTCCCATTGTACCACTCTGGTGCTGCCTTGACCATTCCACAGCAAACTATATCAGGGAACCCCCCCAAAACTGGGGCTTACTGAGTTGAGCTGGCTCACTGCGTAGCCGGGGGGACAGCAGAGACAGTGCAAGTGGGGACTGAAGAGAGAGAATGGAGGAACGGGATCTGCCCTTTGGCTGGCAGTATGTTTTCTTTGTCTCATCCCACCATATCCTTACTGGGACCGAGGACAGTGAGAAGAAAGTGAGAATGGGGCTATATCTCCTTTTCAATTCGTGCTGTAGGCAAATTCATTTACAAATTCAAGTTCAGAATGATGAAATTCACCTCTGTCATTTTATCACTAAGTCTGTGAGGTTGCTTTGCCACAGACTTCTCTTTCCATGTATTTATAAAGACAGATTGGAGAAAATGCCTCATTTCTGCTAAATGAGATTATTACTGAGGTTTGGCCTCACTTGTGCACCAGAGTGGTGAATCGTTTAAGAAAGGTGCAAGGTTTTTGTCTTCCTGTGCCTTGATGATTGACTAATAAGCAAATTTAGGAGGAGCAAAATTTAGATGCCCTTGGTCTATAGGGGCAGTAAAAGAAATCATTCTTCTTATAAAGACACTCCAACCTGGTCTTGGATTGGCCCCTTCTCCTCATTGTCAGTAGAAAAGGAGGAAAGAAAATAGTTTCCTGGACTTCTGAAGTTAGCGTTTGAAAACATCTCCCTCTAAACACAAATGCAAAAGGTATTGCAGGTTTCAAGCTAGGATTAAAGATCATGTGAAAAAACTGCAACTTCACTCAAAATAATTATGTTAATCATGTAAAGCCATATAATTTCAAAATGACAAGATCTGCCAGTTTCCAAAGAAATGTTAAGACAAATGCGGTACTTCCAAACAGAATTTATGGAATCAGCCATCCTGAGAAAGTCACTTACTAAAATAAATATGAGACTTCGATTCGTATAGAGAAAGCTCCTGTCTTTCAGGTGTAGTTTCTTGTTTCTTATGCAGAAAATCTGAATGTTACAGAAAATGTCTTACTTCTTGTTTTACTTTTTAAAGATCCCGGGGTGTTCCTTTCTTACACTGAAATTTCCAACAGAGGGAGCTTTGCTGTTACATTTAGTAAAAAACCGGCTTTACTCAGTATTTTTCATCTACAGTCTGAAAAAGTATGAGACCATTGGGGGTTCTTATGGTGTGAATTCACGACATCTTAATATGGAACAATTTAGAAGGAACAGAAAGGGCAAACCCTTTCCTAGAAAGAACATTTCCATGCGTAGTGTTACAGTGTTTCATTGTGGTTCCTTTGAAATTGGAAAGTTCAATATAAGTTAGTAAGCATACTCTGGTAGTGATATGGAATCTGGTCTGTTCTCTGCTTCTCCTTCCCTGACAGTAGTGAAGGATTAGTTTGAGGGAATGGTAACATAATTTGTTTTTAATATTTCTCTAGTTTGTGGCTGCCCCTGAGAATTTGGTCACACAGTATAAACTACTTTCGTGGCACTGAAATTTCCTTTGCTGTTCCAGTAGCCTTGTTTCCTCGACACAAAGAAATGCTCAAAAAGCAAAGATTCTCTGTTGATTGTCGTTCCACAATTCCGCTGTGGATGGCCGTTCCTTTATTGCTTTTGAACGTGGTGAGATTTTTCACCTGATGGCATCTGTGCAGCAGGAGCAAGCATGCTCTGCACCATGTTCACAACACGGATGGAATGATACATTGCTCCCAGCTCTCAGTTCTTTTTGCTTGACATAGAATATTTTTTGTCCTTCCTAGACTTTCCCAGGTTTTCATAACAATTTTTCAAGTACTTGAAAAGCCAGGGAAGTACTACTTAGTTTGTTGCCTACATGCAGAAGAAAAAGGGGCAGGGAATAAAATTCTAGGAAAACCCCTCCTTTTCCCAAAAAAACTTAGTCTTTGAATTTCCCTTTTCAAGCATGACCTCATCAAGATTTCCAAGCTTTACAGTCTTCCCCTGTTGTGATGGAGTGCCAGGGATGGACACACCAAGAATCTTTATTGCTTTGGAGAAGCTCTTATTCTTTTTCCTGGCACAGACAGTCCATTAAATGGCCAAAATACAAATGCAGAAAGATGATTTTTCTGTCACAAGATAACACAATTATAGCGTTCTCTGTATTTGATGCAAGGCTGATTTGGTAGCTGAACAGAATACTGAAAGCTGTTCTGTTCCAGTCTCTTCTTACACACAAATTAGTATTGGTTTAAAGAGATTTAGTCTATTGAATTTAGAGTCATACAGTATACATGTAGGTAACCAGAAATTAAGATGAGACTATTGTACTTGAAAATGTACATATATGTAAACTTTGTGGTCTTGAATTAATTGCAGTATGTAAACTCCTATAAATCTTTTGTTAGCTGATATTTTGTGTACATCTGATCAGTGGATTATTTTGCAGTTATGTTAAAAAATATATTGCATATTGAACCATTCAAAAATCTTTTCTGTATATGTTTTAGTGCTTCATTTCCTGGTTTTTATTTTGTTGTATTTTGTTATTAATTGATAAATGGAATTGATTAGTTGGTACATTTTTTAACTGATAAAACATTCCTTTTTTAATGCTGATGTTTGTTGTTAATTTTGCCTCTACATTTTCAGAGACAGATGTATATACTTTTGGACTTGGACAATATGGGCAGCTGGGACATGGTACTTTTCTTTTTGAAACTTCAGTACCAAAGTCTGTGAAACACTTGAAGAGGCATAAAATATGTAACATTGCATGTGGGGAAAATCATACTGCTGTAATAGCAGGTATGTAAGTGAAAAATTCTGAAATGCACTTCCAGCAACTCTCTATTATACCATAAAAGCTTTCTTTATAAAACGAGCAGCAGTAGAAAAGATACGCAGACTTAGTAGTGCTAAAGGTTAAGTGAGGTGGTGAGAACGCCAGATTCAATTTCTGGCTTTCTCGGGAATCAGGAATTTCTGATTCACAGCCATGCCATGCATAGCTCTGTACCCATTACCTCCTGGGGAATTACAACCTCATAATGATGCCTTGCTAACAAGTATTCTTGTTTAAAAGCTTTTGTTTTTCTGTACAATTTCAATCTTACTATTTTGTTGTTTTGTTTTTGTTTCTTTTTACAAATTGTCTAGACTAACCCTCATCTCAGACAGTACTTTGCCTGAAAATACATGTATTTTTTGATCATATTCATCTGTTGAAAATCTAAAAATAATTGTTCAGGTTTTGCTTTTGGAAGAGAAATTTTCCTTACTTGCATGGCCTGTTACTTTGTTTGTAATGGTTTTGTTCTGGTTTTGTGTTGAATGTTAGTTTTTATTAATAACAACTTATTTTTTCCATTTGCAGAGAATGGCCTCATGTTTACTTTTGGAGATGGGCGACATGGCAAGTTAGGCCTTGGAGAAGTGAATTTTACAAACCTGTTTGATCCCACTCTATGTTATAATTTCTTGAGATTCACAGTCCTTTTGGTAAAACTTTTGTTCATGCTTCTCAGACATCAAAATACTTATTTTTTTAATGAAACAAGTTATTAATGAGAGTTAAATCTCATTGTAGAATTATTTCTTTCTATAACATTTAATTAGTAGATGACATCAATTGAAAGAAAAAGGAAGTGATATCTACTTACCACACTGTTCATTTAGTTTGGAATGTCTTTGGCTTGGACTACACATACAGACTGCTTTTTAGGATTGTATTCAGTAGTGTTGTGCTATAGTGTTTTGGTCTGTAGAGCTGTGGTAGCATATAAAATTAAATATTTGTTGCTATTAGATTGTTGGCTATAGGGAGAAACTAATACCTGTTCTGAAAACATCAGAGTGTCATCTTTTTTATTTTAACAATTATTTGGACAGTGGGATATTTTTAAACCTTAAGAAAATTTGAGGAGTTGCTTTTTTGAATCCAAATGGGATGAGAAAGCAGAAACACATTTAAGGGCATTGTTTTCATCTATTTCTTGAGGTGTTTAAGAAATAAATGTCACAGAATTGCCAGCATCAAAAATGCAAACATGACTCAGGATTGAGGAAAATTTGGGACAAAAGTCTGTTGATCACTTCTGTTTGTTTACTGGATGTAATGTTTAAGGGAGTTTTATCAGAAGTGGTAAGGGTTTTAAAGTTTTTAAAAAGTGAAACCTCTGATCTTCATGTGATAACACTTTATCTATGGGAGGGTGTAGGATTTGCTTTGCATTTTGTGGATTTTGTGATAAAATATCTAAGTTTGTATCACTGAAGCTCTTGGTATTGCCTACACTTGACTTGCATCAAAATAATTAGTTCAAATCCCTTTAAAATCAGTGGAAATATCTTTGCTTTCTTCTGGATCAATAATTTGATAGACCTGTCTTGTGTTCTGTTCAATACAAATATATTGTTTTTAAGTAAGAAGTGAACATAGATCACTAGTCATTAATAAATATAGTTAAGTACTTCTGTCTTGCTAAGGACATTAGGAGCTAAGTTTGAAGCAATTTAATATCTCTTACTTTTACTATGTTTTTCTTATAATCTAAGCCCCTAGAGATGCTTGTAAGAAAATGAGATCCTTGTATTGATACTTGCAAATGAAATAATCAGACCTTTTTTTGGTGCGTAGGTTGCTTGTGGTGGTTGTCACATGCTAGTTTTTGCTGCTCCAAGACCTAAAGGATCTGAAGAAGTACTCTTAGATTTATATGACAGCCGTTTGACTGCTACTGTCTCTAAAATGAGTGGACACTCACTACTAACAAACACCTTACAACTAACATCAGCACGAATACGACGTCGAGAGAGGGTACATTGAGCTGTTTAGAGTTGCCGTACTTCTTTTAGGAAACAAAATCACTTTTAAAACTAAAATCACAGCATATACCCAGCAGATAAATGTATCTTCTTGAAATACGTGTTTAATTTTAATGCATAAAAAGAAGAATTAATATCTACCCTGGTCCTAAACATTGATGCAGGTAAAAGATAGGTATTGTTCAGATTTTACTTGTTTATTTCTATGAAAAAGACTCAAATTAATTTTGTATTTTTTTAAATTCTAAAATGTAGAGCCTGTTACTTTGCATTTTTAAAAAAAAATCATAGAAATATTTTTTAAAAAGAACAAGAACCTCTTTTTGTTGTTCCCTGTGTCCTTGAATATATTAAACAAGTTCATAGTTTATAAAATATCAAAGGAGAAAGTTTCACAGTCATCTTAAAATGATCCTGAGATCCTGCAGCTACTTAAAATGGTAGTTTTTTCTCCTTTAGCTCCACTACATATTCCATGTGATTTCCTTGAACAGCACAAGGAGTTGGATCATTTCACTTACCTGCCTGAAAACTAACTCTACCACAAACCCACATTTATTTTGTAAAAATATATTGATGTTGTGGATTAAATACCTCAATGTTATTTGAGAGACTAGTATTTTCATTTTAAATAAAAATCAAAATTCTTTTTCTCCTTTGTTTGTAGTTTAAGACTGCTTGAGATTATTGTGTAGAAATGACCTAAAATATCCCACTACATACCTCTCTACTTTTTAGATCTATAAATAATTAAAATATTAAAGAAATTTTGTTTATGCTTTGTATGCAAAGTTACAACACTGTATCATCAAGTAAAAGAAAATACCGCTGTTAAGTATAAGAGCTTGCTTACGTTTTATTCTACTACTCTTACTCTCAATATATATTTTTTGTTTAATTTTCTAAAGGAAAAGTCGCCAGAACAGTTTATTCGAATGGCACGAACTCTGCCTCCACTGGGAGAAAACTTTTTAAAATCTTCACTACCTGTGACTAGCAACACTAGCCCACTCCGTTTTTGTGCAATAAGTCTTCCTAAAGCTGAACCTATGAAGGATAGAGACCATGAAAAAGGTGAAGTGTCTCCACATCTTGCTGCTGTTTTCTGATAATTATGTAGTTTGGCTCTCAACATTCATAAACTAATGCTCAGTTTGAACATGAAAGATTTAAGTTCAGTCTTAGTTCAGGAGGGTCTAGCAGCATACACACAGGAAATTTGAGAAATGCATACAAGAAATTGCCTTACACTGTTCATGTTTGGAAAACACGTTTAGAGATTTAGAGGAGAGTTGAATGAAAGAAAAACAACTTCGAAATTGTACCTCTGGTTCCTCAAGCCTGTAGAAATAGGGCTTCACAAAAATACTGTAAGATTAGTAACCATTTTCTCCATTTTCACGAAAAAGAAAAAGAATTACGGGAAAAAAAATTTTTTAGGAACAATCTTAAAGACACAGAAAGGCATGCAAGGGATCCTGGACAAGAAAAGAGGTCTACTAATTCTTACAGGATCTTTTTTCTTCACTTGGAAACGCATAAATACTCTTCAGTTTCTGTTATCTAAGATAATAAGGATTTGCAATCTTCTAGCTAATGCAGAAGCGCAGATAACAATGATACTGATACACTGCTGGACTTTTGAACAGATTCTCTAGAGCATTTCTGGACTTCATCTGAATTCCTGGGCATGTGTGATTTCCTGGGAAGAGCAATGCTGAAGAGTGCAGAATGCAGTGCTTCTGTGTAAAACTTAGCTCAGATTTATTGGACTGTCAAATCCAATTTGAAAGTAATTAATTCAGTTAGAATTAAGATGATTATTTGTAAAGCTGCCAGCATGTCCATTAGCTTTTCTGGTTCCAGGAAAGCAATGCAGTGAAATTTGAATTGCCTTTAGAGTCTCTTGAGGCCTAAAACCTCAGGTTTTGTGCCATATGAAACTGGTCATGCACCTGATGAACTTGAGGTGAACCTGAAAATCATACGGGTACGTTTTTATGATGCTGCATTGGAGTTAAAGTAACTGTCTCTCCATCCATTGCACAGATAATGTGCAATGTAGATAATACAACTGCAGCTAATTTAGACTAATTGGTACACTATTATTAAAGAGATTGTCCAAAAGAAGGTTTGTCCCATGTAATATTTATGCTTTGAAAGCCTGCAAAAATAGTCAGAGATCTACAGTGCACTGAGGCCAGATTGCTGAGCTACCTCTAATGTTAATACTGATGAAAAGGAGGTGGAAGTGTTTCTGCTGTGTCTTAGGATGGGGGAATGAGGAATCTCAGGGTTTAGTGGGCATGGTGGATTGGGTATACGGTTGGACTTGATGGTCTTTGAGGTCTCCTCCAACCGTACTGATTCTATGATTCTATGACTTCAGTCCTATGTCAGTAAAATAGAGATAATTTCCTATTTTACAAGAGTGAGGTGTTCTGTTTGCTTTATATTGGATGTTCCTATGGTATTTGTTTTCTTCCCCCTATTTTACCTTGAAGAAAAGAATCATCAAAAAGATAAACCTGGTGAAGGCTGTGCAGAAGAAGATTCAGATAATGAAAATAATGACAGAAACCTTGGAGATACAACTGACATCCTAAATATGGTAATATATTCCACTAATGAATCTGTGATTCAATCATTTTTATTCAGGGGAAGAACAAAGCAGCTAAATCATGTTTCAAGTTGTAGTACAGAACTCCTAGCTATCTCAGAATGACATATGTGGCACCAAGAAGTACTGACATACTGTTAAATGAGCATGCATTTCACATCACCATTATCCAATGCTAAAGTTTGTTTTCATTTTCCAAGTAATGTTGTAAAATGAGACTGAAGCGGTTGAAGTAGTGCAGCCCCTCCCCACACTTTAGCTCTGGGTATTGGAAAGAAAAGGGGAAGGACACCGGGTACTACATGGTGATCTCTAGCTCTGACCTTCCTCTTCTTGATGATTTCCAAGAGAGAGAATTGCAGGAAATGAAGCAGAAACCTATCTTTTCCTGTTTCGAGAAGCGTTTTTTTTAGTACAGGTGGATTATATTAAAGGGAAGACCAAAATGCAGACATTTTGATTATTTGGTGATCCCCAAGCATGTTCCTATGTATTTCTTTCATTTAAAAAATATGTTCACCTTATCACTTGGACACCTTTCCAAAACATTTTGTTCTCTTGGCAAATAGGGCATGTCCTGGCCTTAATGCAGTGCACTGGAAAGAGAATTGGATTTTGTCTGTTTTTTGACTTCAATGGAATGGAAACAAATGAGCAACTCACTGTGGAGTCAGCTCAGAATATGTTGACAGTTATGCTGGAGGGATTGCACATTTTACGGGAATTATTACTTGTTTGTACTTAACAGGACTTAGTAATTTAACAATCTGGTTTTGCATACCATTTATTTAACAGTGATAAAACTTTATTTTCATTAACAAGAAAAAAATTGTTTTCAGATACGATGCACAACGTGGCCTTCATTAATTTACTGAGGCATTATTTATAACATACTGCACACTTACTGTGCTAGACTTCCTTCTTTTTGTTTTTGTACCCATCGTGAATCAATTTTAAAACATTTTCAGAATGAAACAGTAAATTTGAAAAAAGTCTTTCAGGCAAACTTGTCAAAGTACAAAATAAAATGATTGCTCTTCTTGAATCTGAAAGAAAATAATCTGTTACAGCATAGTTGTTTCAATTTTTCTAAACTGTGGCAACATTCATCTTATTGACAAGTGTGACAAGAAGAGGAAAAACCTTTCATATATTGATGATACAAATTCTTGTGGGTCAGAAACCAGAACTGTCCATGCTCACTGTGTTGAAAAAGAATATGGTCATTAAACCATAAGCAGTTAACAAACATTATCTTGTCATTTGGAGTATATGGGAAGGGATGACCAAAATCTCACTGTGCTTGCCCACCTAGTAGTATTTTACATTGCTTTGCCTTTTGCTTTTTTGCTTTACATAGAGTAGATAAAGGCATTAGATTCCAATTAAAATTTCTGCTATGTAATGTTTCTTTGAACATCTTCTTTCAAGGCTGTGGTATCAAACCAGATGTTACATTGAAGGTTTTGCTGATGAGGGAGTAAGGTTATATTTGTAGCCAGAACTTCACGGTGAGCATCTGAAACATGCTTGTGGGCTGTAAGAGAGGACACGTAGCTTTCAGTCTCTATAGGCAGTTTACATGGTGACATTTAAGCTGGTTACCACTCTCTCTCTTTAGAGGCAGTAAATGAGGGAGTAGAAGTGAAATAGGCGAGTTGAGTGATGATACAGAGTTGTATCAACCTGACTGTGCAATAATATTAAAATGTTCATGTAATAGCTCTGTTCAGTAGAACTAGGCTTTGATGCTGCTTTTCCTATTAGTTATATTTATTTTTTTAACAGAGATCTTATTTTTTGCAGACACATGCAATGAAATTGAATCCCAGTGACCAGTCCTTAAAATTATCACCACTCCAAAAAAAAAAGGTAGCGTAACTAATTTTTTTATATATATATATGTATACTTGTACTGATGTTTAAAAAAAATCTATAATTCTTGTATTATCCTTGTACTTTATTGTACTGCTTTAAGTTTTTAAAAAGCTAGGTAAATTTTATAGGCCTCCTTTTGCTAATTTTCTGAATATCCACAAGCTAAAATTCTAAGAAGCTGACTGAAGTCAGAGAGAATTTGTGCAGGCACATAGAAATCCTCATATCCACCATCGTTTGAGATGAGAGGATATAATACTTCATCAGTTTAAGGAGCAAGAGACTATGATAATACATTTTGTAACTTAAGCTGATAACATACATTTCTACTGCTTTGTTGATATTAAAATATTTTAATTGACTTTTGGGACACAATGTAAGTAAAGATTTCATTTGCAGATATTCACCATGGAGTATATTTAAAGGAGCAATAATACTGGTTTTAATTATGAAATTATGATACTTTTGTATTCTCTATTTCACTCCAAAAGTGATCCCAGCATTTCACCATTTTGGTATATTTCATTATAATTTTATTTTTTATTTAAAAAATTATTCTGCAGGATTTGTTACATATGTGTAGAATTTAAAGCAGAAAGACAACAGGTTTTCAAAATTATTAGAAAGTGCATAACAGTGAGTGCATCAGTTTTCCAAAGGGGAAAGGTGGAGGAAGGTGTAAGAGAGCTCTAGCGTATGGGATGTGACAGTGGCTGCACAGTTCTTATTGCATTCGCTTTGAGCACTTGGATAGTGAAAAAGGTGTAGTAGTACATTTGCCATCAAGAAAATGTTATGTTCTTCTAATATATGCACTTGTAAATTCATTTCATGTGAAACACTCTACCCTTTATGCTATCTTTTAGTCTCCTCACACAAGTTGTTTCTTTTCTGCTTCAGATGTTTTTGTAATCTTTTTCTTTTGCTGTCATTTGTCCTTAATGTTTTCCTTCTTTCTTTTTAATTTTCTGCTTCTCGTGTGGAATAGAAGAACTATAAAAAAGTGAAACTGAAAAGAGATGGTAAGGGTGGGCTGAAACCCAAGGATTCTGATCTCATGAAGGAGGGCTCAAAATTAGACTCTGTCTCTTTACAAAAGCAGTCTTCACTTTCAGAGTCACCGAGACGAGATTTAGAAAAAAGTAGTGCCTTTGTAGGGAAGCCTATGGCCAAAAAAATTGCAATGAAAGGTAAATCTGAGCATGCACAAAGTGTTAGTACTTTGAAAAGTGGTGTTCAACAAATTACTAGGGACAAATGCAGATTAGTGAAAGGGGAAAAAGAATATACGGAAAATCCTGAATTTGTCAGAGAGGATGTAATTTATAATCTTCCCACTGAGAAACAAATTCTGACTGAAAAACTGAATTATTCCAATAAAAAGTCAAAAGCTGTTAAATCTAAGGAATCCCTTAAAATAGATGTACTTCCTTCTGCATCCAGGGATCGGTCCCAGACTAATTCATTAATTGTACAAAAGTACAATCCTGTTAAAACACAAGGAAGTCAGGAAGCAATAGAAAGTCAAAACAAAACAACGAATGTTGTTGAAAAATCTAATAAATGCAAAAGAATACGCGTGAGAGGAGAAGAAAGTAGTGAAGAGCAGAGAGAGTTTAAAAAAAAGGATCAATTTTTGAAACAAATAGCTGTAACTACATCATCATCTTCAACTGAGGAAAGTACTAATGATCTTCCAAAATACATACTTAAGAGTAGGGAAAAAGAAGAGGACTACTGTGAAGGTACAGAGGTCCAGAAGGCAATGAAAAGAGTAGAAAAAGTGAAAGATTTGGATTTAGAAAAAGAAGACAGTGAGATTGAGGAGATGCAAGCTACAAACAATGAGAAAGAATATGTAGAAGAGACTGATATAAAAAGCCTGAATGAGGAAGGAACAAACTCTGAAGCTAAATCTGATGAAGACAGGCAGTTCGAAATTAAGAATGAGGAGGAATCTAATCAAGAGCAGGAGAGTGAAGGCAATGACAAGAGTGAAAGTGAAAAAGAAAAATCAGATGAAACAGTTGCCTGTGAAGGTGAACTAGGTGAGGAAGAAGAAGAGAGTAAGATTAAAAAAGATAGAGGTGAAGTTTCAGTAGAAAGAGATGAAGATGAAGAGGAAAAAGATAATGAGGAAGAAAATGAAAGAGAGGAATCAGAGGCTGAAAGAGACAGTGAGAATGAGGGTGCAGAAGAGATTGAAGAGATTAATCAGGAAGATGGCAAAGAGCAAGCAGATGAGGAAGGCAGGTTGATGGAGGAAGAAGAAATGCTGAGTGAGAGAGAAAGGAAGGATATGGAGGAGGAGTATGCAAAAGAGGAAGACACTGAAAAGGAAAAGGAGGAACAGGTTAAAAGTGAGGGAAGAGATGAGAGTCAGGAAGGAAGTGAAGATACAGAGGGGGACGAAGAAAAAGAGATAGAGGCAGAAGAAGAAGGAGAAGATGAAAAGGAAAATGAAGACGAAAACAAAGAAAGGGAGGATGAAAAAGACAAAGAGAGTGAAGAGGAGTTAGGAGAATCATTGGCAGGGAGGGAAGAAGAGGAACAGGAAGAGGAAGATGGAAATAGGACTAAGGAGGTGAGGGAGGATGGAGTGGAAGAAGGAGAAGAGGGGGAGGATGAAGTAGAAGAGGAAAGAGATGAGAAGGAGGAAGAGGAAGGAGCAGAGGCAGAAGGAGAGGGGGAGAAGGGGGAAGAAAATGAAAACAAGGAAGAAGAGGAGTGGGAAAATGAAGAAGGAGAAGAAGATGAAGAGAGAGAAGAGGTGGAAGAAGATGAGGGAGTAGAGGAGGAACAAGAAGAGGGAGTGGAAGAAGATGAGGGAGAAGAGGGAGTGGAAGAAGATGAGGGAGAAGAGGGAGTGGAAGAAGATGAGGGAGAGGAGGAAAGAGAGGAAGAAGAGGAAGAAGGAGGGGAGGATGAAGAAGAGGAAGAGGGAGGGGAGGAAGAAGAAGGGGAAGAGGAAGAAGAAGGGGAAGAGGAAAGGGAGGAAGAAGAGGGAGAAGAGGAAGAAGGGGAAGAGGGAGAAGAGGAAGAAGGGGAAGAGGGAGAAGAAGAAAAAGGGGAAGAGGCAGAAGAGGAACAAGAAGGGGGAGAAGGAGAGGGGGAAGAAGGAGAAGAAGAGGAAGCAGATGTGGGAGAGGAGGAAGAAGAGGATGAGGGAGAGGAGAAGGAAGGAGAGGAAGAGGAAAAAGCAAAATATAAAAGAAAAAACTATATTAATAAGCTTCCACAAAAGAAAAGCAAAACCAGGAAGCCAGAGAAGACAGAAGGTAGTGCTTTACCAAACAACTCTAAACAAAAAATGAAGTCCAAACAGCATGTCGCAAATGGTTTACATAATTCAGAACAATTTTGGAACAATGTGCTACCTCATTATTTAACACTAAAGTAGCATAGACTACTGGAGATGCATTTTAAGCCTATTCAGGAAACTTTGGAACTATGCCAGATTGATTTTTATTACTTAAAAAAAATTTTAATGTAGTCAAAATATGTTATTATGCATATACTTTAAGTGCCAATTTCTTGAAAAAGACTGAGGAAAATGTTTACATTTGGGAAGGTTTTATGAGACAAATCATATAAATTGTTGATACAGTCATTTACACAATCATCTTTATCACATATGACACAGATTTAAAAAAGTAATTGCTGAGGAGGCGAAATGTGTTTGCCTCTTAATTAAATTATAATGTCATGCTGACAACATGAATTATACATTGTAACAGTGTAATCTTTGCCTTTGAATCAGATTTCTTAAGGTAATACATCAATTTTAGTTGCAGGATAGCTTACCTGTTAATGTGCCTTATATGAAAGGAGTGTCAGTAAATTATCATAGATAGATGTTTTTAAATTTTGATATCATTCCATATTAATTCCCCCTGCTTTTCTTCTGTTCATATATTGGTAAAAAGTTTGAGCACTCGATGTAACGGAAAGAAAGGACAAGTTGCCAAATTTACATGGGTGGGTAGATGGGAGGTAAATGGAAATGCAGGCCTGGGTAAACGGTGGCCTTAAGGTTGACTTCTTATTTTGGTGTCAGCACAGAGTTATGTGCAAAAAGACAAACACAAGTCTCAGAATCTGGCCTAGATTACATTAGAGTCAGAATGCATCTGTTTAGGGATAATTTTTGACGATCACATTTGGTGATTAGATATAAGTAAGAATTTGAAAATGCACACCTGTAAAACATTTATTTGTTTATACTGCGCAACACAAAAGATTCTGTATCTGCCTACAAAAGACTACATTAAATTAGTCATCTAAGGTTCTCAAGGAGGGGAATATATTTTGCTGCAGTGTGAAGTATATATATGTTTTCAAGATCAGAGCCTAAGCTTCTCTTCATTGGAGGAGATTTGTGTTCTTCCCTCCTAAAAATCACATCTGTGATCTCGCAAAGAGGACAATGTAATAAACCAAGAAGCCAGATGGAATAGTAGAGAAAGTGGCATGAAAGTCTGAATTCTTTTTGGAAAAGACAAAGTACGTTAATACTTCTGGAGTTTCCTTAAAATACACAAACAAATCTTGCAAATTATTTTTGTAAGATATTGCATAACTGTTTCAACTATTAGTAGTCGAACTGGCGAAAGAAGGGATAGGGACTTGTCATACAGCATTATGATTTAAATACTATGCTAATGGGTGGTCTGAGAAATTTTTGTAAACAGATCTCAGTATTGACATTCTCTAGAAAAATAGTTATTTAAATCCTATCTGAAAATGAGGACAGGAGAAGAAAGGAATCAAAATGAGTAATTGTCATTCAATAAAAATGTTAATGGAATCAATACTTATGTTGAGATTATGAAACATTTTTAATGTTTTGTAAGATACTGGCATTAAACTATCTTTGACACAATGTCTCCAGAATTTATTTTCTAAAAAGGCTGTAGTAGATTAATAGTTTGCCAGCAGATTCTAGTCCAGTTTGATCCTTCGTACCTCAGTCACCCCTTCCATATACCGCGTTTGAAGGTAAGATCACTTTCAGCCATGTGCTGTGCCTAACTATAACAAAAAGTTAGTCCAGTGAGTGTATTTTGTCCCTGTGAAATTTGTTTCAAGCTTTGGGATTTTCTGGAATACGTTGTCTTGACATCAGCATGTGTAAGTCTTTGGAAAAGGGTAAGTATCCTCATATTCTCACAGAGTAGAATATTTTAACAGTTAAATGCACTTCCCAAGAAAACAGCTCTGTAACAATGGAGTCCTCGGTTATTTCGCAGAAGTGCTGTGTTATCACTGAACTGCTGTGAAAATATTTACTTTTGAAATTAAGTGGAGCTAAGCTGTGTTATAGGATGTTACTGCGATTAAACTTAAGAATAATATTGAAAAGTATTTTTTATAGGCCTAAAATCATGTTTCTTGGATATGATATCTACTTGTGATTCTAAAATTAGCTTTGGGAGAAAATTGTGCTGTGAAAAAAATCTGTTATTTCTTGTGAAAAATATTTGCTAGAGAGAGGGAGGCGGGAAAGTGAGAGCACTTTGAAGCAAGTGATTTCCAATTCCATATAGGAATGGCTCTTCACTTACTGCTGGGTGTAGCTTTTTATCTAAATCGTAACGCAAATGGGGACCATTTGTTGTTCCTCTCTTAACATGCACTGATAGCATAAAGCTTCCCAGGAGAGTAAAGCAAGCCAAGTTACAGGCATCTCCTCTTCTTTGTTTTGTCTGGATGAAAATTCATTGAATCGAGAACTGATTTTATATTGTTTTGTGGATCGTTCCTGTGGTAGGGGAAAAGCAGAGCATTACTCCAGCACTTCTAAGGGTTTTCCACAGAATCGTTACATAAATTGTACACTCTGCCAACGTTTCTGGCCTTTGGGGGGGACTTTGGAACTCCATTAGCATAACAAGTGGAATTTTATTTAGTTTGACTCATACTGGTTTATAAAGTTTGGTACTTGTGGTTTTGTGGAAATTCAGTATGTCCTTGATATTTATTCTGGGATAAAAAAGATTTATGTGCAGTACTTAAGCAACATGGCAGAAGTATTCTTGAACTAGTTTTTAGTAGAGAAATAAAATCCTGCAATAGAGAGAGAAAACAGCAGACAACTGCTCAGACCAAAGGTTTATCTAGTCCAATATCTTTTTTCTACCAGTGGCTTCTGGTAAATGCGTGGCAAAAATACAAGAATAGAGCAAAAATGTAGTGTTACTTCTCCTGTGTAATCATTCAGTATACCAAATATATTCAGTACATTTAATAATTTGTGGTTTAGCAGATGTATCTATTATATTTAATAGCCATTTTTTCCCCCATTAATTTCTTTCAATCAATTTTTAACCCATTTAGTATCCAGTACCTGTTTTGGCAAACAATTCTTAGATTGCTTTACATATTGTTTGAAGAAGTAACTCCTTTTTTTGTCTTGAACCTGTGTTTTGGTACCTTCATTTGATGTCTCTGTATTCTTGTATTGAAAAAAGAACATTTATTCCCTCTTCATGATTTATTCCCTCATGATTATCACATGGAAAAACTGTTCAGCTATGTGGTTTATACCAAATCAAGATGAAAGTGGTCTATGGATTTATTTATAACAGTTAACCAGCAATCAACCAACTACACATTCAAGATCGAGAGCGGCAATACAGCAGGTAACACCACCAGTAGACACCTATAAAATGTTAATGAGTACCCACAAATTTCTAAGCACCCTTCTGCAGCTAATCTTAGAAGTTTTAATCCCCCTGCACGCTCTCACATACATGTTCACAGAATTACCTGTGCACGTACTGCCTTTCATAGCAGGCATGAATTACAAGCACAGTTCCCTTTTTGGTGCATGGGTGCAAGTCTGCTTCTGCCGCACAGCTCCTGTTAGTGTTCTGCATCACTTCTGAATGTGCTGTAACCCAACACTTCTCTTATGCCTGCAAAATTTCAGCAGGTAAATTTTTCCATTATATGTGAAAATACCAAATTATTTCTTCATATAGTGGTTCTCTTTGCATAATTGACGCTGAATAACAAAAATGTCTTTCTCCAAGCTACCAAAAATGTCTGGTTTTCATTCACTATTTTTTTATCTTATCTGGATAGGTACATGGTTATTCTTTAGAATAGGGCCTTTAGGAATCGTGCAGAAAAGGACATTTAGTTCTTGTTTCCATTGCTTTCAGGGTTTTTTTCCCTAGCTTTTCTTAGCTTCGGCCATCTTTTAAGATAAAGTTTAGCTTACTTTCTCCAAAGATGACACTACCTTCTAGATCTTGCCTCTCAGAATAGCAAACAGTCTTTTATTTTTATTAATTGAATTTGTGGTGTGAATCTAGTCATTTAACAGAAGTATTGTTAAATACTCTAAAAATAAATGAGAGTGATTAAAGGCAGAGCAATTTTAATGCAATCTGAGTTTTTTCTTAGTGCATATAGGCTGGATTTATGAACTGTGAACTCACTTGAACTTCTGTGTATTGTATTTAAGTTTATAATGGGAAGTACTATGGGAAGCAAAATCAAGCTCAGAAATAACAGGATCTTCAGACAAAAGAATGTTGTCAGATCTGTAAAAAGGCAAAAAAAGGGCAAAGTAAATGTAAAAGTGAAAATTCTCAACTAATTTCTAAATGTGCAATTCAGATAAATGACAGTGTTTAGTACTGTGGCATTCTGTGATCAACTGAGCAAATATTTTGCTCGCACAAATGGCAAACCTATAGTTTTATCCTCAGTGAAGTTCTGAGCGTGTTTGTGATCTTAAGTCACTCACTGAGTCGTAACATTTCTATACACTTTTTCATATGTTTTAATGGAGAGAAGAGAGGTTAGCTTTTGCATATTGAAAGGATTTTAGAGAGATAGCTTTGGCATCAGAAAATTGCACTGCTGAGAGCCACAGAGACTTTATTTTTCTATTGCCAAAAGAAAAAGCAAGTACACTTAATCGCTGTCCTTTTTAAAGATTTGTGATAATGCCCATTGCTTCTTTACTTGGCAACCTCATGCTATAATAATTTAAACAAATATTAATACCGTTATCTCAAACCCCCATACTTAGTTATGAAAATATTTGTTATCAGGGCCCTGAAATGTCAAGTGTAAAGATATTTACCATCTGGCTTTCATAAATGTCCCAGCATTGAAAAATCAGACATGACTCTCTTTCTGTCTGAGGTGGGTTGCAGGGCGGTCTGCTGGAATGTCCCAGGTTCAACGTTACGGGTTTAGAGCTTTATAATTTGTCACGAGTACCCCACCTTTCACAGAGTTGCATTTGTGGTGAAATGTAAAGTATTTGCGGTTTCATATTGAGAGTGTGAAAGAGAGCTAAACAAAGGTAGCTCTAAGCAGAGTTTTATATTAAACAAAGCCTTTATCTGCACCTATAGCTATAAGGATATAGATCACAGTAGTATTGAAGAGTAACATTTCCCACTGCCTGTGTACCAATGATAATAGAAAAGCCTGTGCTGTGCTGTTCAACTGGAAAGTCAACAATGATGACCAATCTAATAGGAGTTTGGGACTGTGAACCACCCTGGCAGAGGCTGGTTTTCTTACAGAAAGTTTAAATCCTTTCATTCTATCCAGCATCTAGCCAAGGCACAAAAGGACTCTCATAATTAGAAACACAGCAGCAGAACTGCTGCAAAATTTAATCTCTTTTACCAGGCACTTCATTGTCATCTCTAAGGAGAAAAAGAACAAAGCAAACCTGAATGTGTCCGGTATCAAGAGTACAGAAAGAAGTTAAGCCGGGCTTTAAAGCCGGTCTTCCGATAGCTGGGGTGGAACTTTCACAAGTGCCAGCCTGACGTGGAGAACAATTGTATGGGGAAACTGGTGGGGCTTGTGTTACTAAGTTGGGTGTGCCTTCACAAATCTACCTGTACAAGAAGAGAAAGGGTTTAAGGATAATCGATGGTTGTACAGAAATTGCCACTTTTACACCAGCCTATTTTGAAATGGGAGATCTCCTCTGAGAGACCCAGTCTTGCAGGCTGTGGAGATTTTAGCAGTGACTTGTGGGGCATCCCTTTCAGAAGTGTGCAGAGAACAGAGAATCTTGAAGAGCCTTCCTGGGTGCTGTGGTGTTATTGGTGAAAATTTGCCTTTGCCTGTATTTTTATCTAAGGACTGAATAATACTTAGCATGATTAAGGCAGGATTTCAATGAAAAGTACAGGACTTTGGAGAGACATGCAGTACTCAAAGCTATGTGGCACAATAAAAGCAGAAAGTAGTGACTGTCGTCATTCACTCGCAAATACGTGGGAGCTGCATGACAAACTCCAGACACTAAAACTTTTTTCTATAAGAATTCGGAAAAAATGCACACACTGCATCCAAGTATGGGCTAATACTCCTAAGTTAGTTTTTCTCTGTTTCTGTTAGCATTAAGAATTCATTTTGTGCAGCATAATATCTTCCAGAGACACACTAAGTTTTTGAGATAACATCAACATATTCTGATTTGGAGATGCTCATTATATTTCATTTGTTTTGCTTAAGTACCCAGGAATTATTTTGGTATGCTCTTTCCAAGTGACTGAATATTAGCAGATATTTATGATACTATGTAAAGTAGCTCATAAGAGATTATACTTGATGTAAACAGCCTCCGACATGTTTTATGATTCTTCACAAACACCTTAAAAATTCTTTCTAGTTCTACAGAGTTGTGGTTTTTTTCCTTACCTTTTCACCCTGGAAATTGTTATTATTTATTTGTTCTCTGAAGAAAGCGAACTTTTTTGAGAAGATAACAGTTTTGTATATGAAAGCTGTAGTACATGTGAGCTATTTCAGTTGTTGATCTGTCTTGGGGAATAAATAATAAAAATCTGTTCTGAATTGCTGGAGAAAGAGAATCCTTTAGATAACTCTATTTAAGTTGGTTTTGTAGTGAATAGTGAAAATCTAAAACAAACCTGAAAGTAGAAATACTGCCTTTTTTACAATGTAGTTTTACATTAAAATTTTGTATATTGTTAAGTAATTATTTTGACTCAAACAAGAATGCAGAGATGCATCTTTCTCCAGGTACACCTACAGCAGCAAGCTGGCAAGCCGCGCAATAATTATGCCAAAGCCAACTGAAATAATCTTTAAGATAATGCCATCAAAAAAAGGACTGTCTACTACTGTGTAATAAATGTCAGTGTACTATCTCAGAATGACACCTAAAGTCTTGATTAATAAATGTAATCAGATTAATGCAAAGTATGTGCACTGCCAGCCTGTGACAAAAGTGCACAGATCTGTGGAAACTTGTAGGTCCTTGTGCTTGGCTTTTAGTCAATCAAATACATTGCAAAGCAAAGTATTGGCAGAAAAAGACTTGGGAAAAGAACAATGGAAAATGAGTCTGCTCAGTCAGTTTCTAACAGCGTTATTTACAGCTATGTATTCACTCTTTTATTCCGTTTTTCTCAGGGTGACACCATCCTGTTGGAGGGTGCAATTGTGAACTATCACAAGTACTATTATTGTGGTAATTAGTCATCCCATACTCGGGGTCATCAGTGTATCACTGTGTGGGCATCTACTACTTCAGAATGTTTACTTCCATCATATTTACAAGAAGATATAACTATCATTAAAGTTCAATTTTTACTTGACATGTAGCAACGGAAACTCATGACTGACGTGTCATATTTACAAGAAGATACAACTATCATTAAAGTTCAATTTTTACTTGGCATGTAGCAACGGAAACTCATGACTGACGTAAGAATGATTTCCAATTGTTTCACTGTCCGCACAGAGTTCAGCATTGCGTTAATATTCCAGGATACTTACATGACAGAAGCATTAAGGGACTGTTATAAGTATCAGGTAATCCATGTCAAGCGCTCTTGGCATAGCATTGTAGAATTAGGAAACCAATATAATCTAGTGGAAGTCTAGATGTTAACTTTTAGACCAGTTATGGTGACAGGCTCAGCTTTTTACTGAAAATTCTTTTAAGCGTATTCAGCTGAGGTCTTCTGTTTGTCTCCATGACAATACATAAGGAAAGCCTAGTTTGGCTTGTTGACTGCCCTACTGCTTGTAATTGAAAGAACAAGCTGTTAAATCTCTCATTTGAGTACTCTCATTTGAGTACTTATGTCTTTGAATTTTGTCAGTCATCAAACTGGACAGCTCTTTCTTTAGTAACCATTAAAGTGAAAGATACTTCTCTAAGGTTTAGAGTAACTGAGCTAATAACTTTTCTATATTAATAGCTGCAAAATGAAAGCCCAGTTCAAATTCCTGATGACAAATGGCTAGCACTATGTGGATGTTCAGATGTTAAGCTTTCACTGTAACTGCTAAGTAAGAAACTACAAGGTATGTATCTTAGCTTTACTAAGAGTTTTGTCAGGCAGTATTTCCAGTCACTTCACATCAGATAACATCATGATAAGATCGCTATCAACAAAATGTTACATGCCTACCCATCCATATATCTCCAACCCACAATGAGTAAACAGAGCTTTTGTTTGTTTGTTTGTTTCTCTTATCTGCGTGTAAAATCATGGTTAATATTGTTACTTTAAGTGTCATTTTACTAAAATGTTAACACAATGCATTTTCCCAGCATGGGCAATTCATGTGCGCTAGTATTTTGGAGAGCAAAATGATAGCTAGTGGAGGATATTCCTCTACCTATTCCTCTTCAGTCCTGCATCAAAAAAGAAGGATGGTCTGTAGAAATGTATTTTGTAGTTGTCTTTACCAGTGCTCTACAAAGGGAGCATTCTTTAGTTCCATATAACAGCATTATGCTCATTGACCAGCCTCTTTAGACCTGATACCCATCTACTAAGGGTCTTCTACTTCACGGTGTGACTCCTACTAGGTATGTATTCCATTCAGTTGTTGTATAGGCATGTAAGAGAGCCATGGCATGCTTTTAGGCATCTAAAGGTAATGGGCTGGACTGGTAATGGGAGAAATCTGTTACTTAAATGATTAAAAACTCTGCTAAGCAATTGCTGGTTTATGGCTGCTTGGCAGAACAATGCCAAGGAAGAGGCATCAAGTTAACTACCTCATTCTCAGTTCTCTTTAATCATCTTCTCTGTGGATTTTTAAGAGTTTCGAGGGCAACTAGAAACAGAAATATCTTTTCTGTAAACCAGAGCTTCCCAGAACTCTCCATTTCTGAGTGGTACACATAGTAATTAGAGATTTCTCTTCATCACTGAGTTTTCACCAGAGTTTTAAAAGATCTGCAACTAAATTTGTCTCGGTGGTTTTGAGATTTTTTTTTTCCCTAGAAACATAAGATAGTGGTGGCAAACATAAAATATTTTGACTTCTTGAGGAGGCTTGGAAAGATACCATAAGCCTTCCCTTCCAAAATGCTAATTATGAACAGCCTGTCTGCCAGAGCTCAGTTTCCACAAAGTATGCAGGAGGGATCCACAATGAAATTGTTACGACAATATAGAGAAACCTAGTTTGCAGCAAGGTCTACCACGAGATGTGTCTCCAGTCTTCAGTGAGACCATCATTCAGCCAGAGCATGACACCAGGTGAGACAACGGTATGGAACAGAGTGAAATTTTTTCCCATCTTTCCTGTAGACATAAGGCCACATTTTTATAAAGTATTCGGAAAAGAAATTACTTGATTCTGTGTTAATCTGCCTGAAGAAAAGCCAGCTGGAGCCATTTTAGCAGAAGAATGCTATACCCACTGATTTATACCCACTCAGGCAATACTTTTGCCAAAACTGTGAGTAAGGTCATTCGTCCCCTAAAGCCTGGAAACAGCAAATTTATCCTTAAGGATGTCTTATTATGAAGGCCTAGGTTTACAGGAAAACCAGTGTAAATGCGTGCAAAAAATTAAGCAAACAAAACAGTTGTACAAAATCTGTATAGTCTGTTAAGTCTGCAAGGTCATCTTCAAGACTGATGTTCCGCTGTACTGATTTATTATACTAGAGTTACAAAATGTTTAAGGTTGTTTCATAGTACTGACCACTTCTTTGTCCTTGAAGAAACTGGAACCTCAGGCTTAAATGAAAACAGTTTCAAATATTTTACTTGTATGTTCTTTACGACTTTTGACTTTCTGTATGTGACCTTGGCCAAGTCAGCTTCTCTGTGTCTCAACTTTAGAGGTGAAACTATTGAAGTTACTCTCACAGCATAACTAGCGTACTACGAGGGTACCTTCTGTTTTCCCGGTGCTCTCTATAGTGTCAGCGTGCGGTTAATGTATAGCCTGAACTCCATGCTGGTTTCATCTTTGCTGCTAGCCCGTTTCACAGCGGTGCTCAGAACATGGTGTGTGCTGCCCAGACACTAGACGTGGTGGGGAACTCCCACTAACTCTGCCGCACATGCTGGTATGCACAGTGAGGCTTTTTATCCTAAGTTTAAAAATTTGGTCTGCGAAGGGCAACAGACAAGCCTGTGGGCAACGGGGCAAAAGAGAACAATGGAAGTGGTACAAGCTGAACGTCCGCAGTGTCATTGCGATTCTTAATTACAGGTGTGCAGTTGTGTGTAAAGTGGCAGAAAGCTTCTAAGTAAGGTCCAAAAATACTTTGCTACACAGTTAACTCACCCACAGGAGTACCAGGAGACAACTAACCTATTAAGCTTTTGCATACCTCTACCGTTCTTGGCTAAGCAGCCTTATGTTCCAACCTCTAGAAACTTTAGCTAATCATCTCCTCCTGACTAGCAGGTTACCTTCTCATGAGCATGAAAACAGTCATTGTGGAGACAACAAGCAAAAATTCAAAAAAGTAAGAGGGAGTAAGGAAAGCATTGACAGAAGATAAGAGACAGCATTTGGACCCAAGAATACAAAGGTGTTCAAAATAAGACCCATTCCTCTACCGCACTTTCAAAAGAGCATGCAGATCGTTCCCACCAGTTCCCATCATGACATAATCTGCAGTGGAACAGAAGTGTTTTGTTGTTCACGTTTCTTTTCACATGAAATACTGGTTCAATACCTATATTTCAATCAATCGTAGAAGAAAAGCATTAGAATGCAAAGATGTAATAGTACATCTGGGCAGTCTGATGCAATGATAAAGGTTCACTTGATTTGGCATCAGAAGTCCATCTTGGACATCTTAGGCCCTTATATTTCTGCAATGGGAGGGAGAATGTTTCCGTTTAAAATACTGTATTTCATGCTGTTGTAAATACATAAATGGCATAGTAATGGCAATCTGATTGAACGGAGTAAGAAGGATATACTTGGTTCTTTTTTCTACACATTTTTACAAAAATAGCATTTCAATTTTAAAAAATTATTTTATAATACCCCTGGCTATTTTATTTTACTACATTGAAGTTTTATCCTAGACTGAAACTAATTTAAGTTCAAATTATAGTGTCTATATTGAATCAGATGAATCAGAACATTGTATCTTGTATTGTTTTATTCGTTTTCTTAGGAAATAGATTTTAATGATTTTTTTCAGTATTGGAATTACTGCTGCTTGTGTTAATTATGCCTATTTCAAACATTTTAAATAAGTATTTTGTTTCAAAAAAAAAGAGGTTTTTTTCATTGCTATTCCATTAAGGAGACACATGTTAGCAAAACATAAAACTCGTTTGCATTCCTAATGTTCACTGGAGGTCTGTTTTTTTAAAATCTATTAAAATTAGCAAATCTTGAATGAGGTCTCCTGTATTTATCCTTACTCTATCTACTCCTTGGAACATTTTCTTTTGAGTTTTCTTGTTCTTAGTCAAATTATGCTCTATGATGAACTGGTGTAGGATGAGGACCACAATATCATTGTGCCGCATGAGTTTCAAGATTATGTTTTGGCCTTTTTGTCAAAGGAACAAAACTTCTCTGGAGATGAAGAGACAGATGAGGAGGAGGAAGAAGAAGAAACGGAAGAAGAAGAAACAGAAGAAGAAGAAGAAGAAGAAGGAGAAGGAGGAGAAGGAACAGAGAAAGAAGATGAAATAGAGGAAAAATATGAAAAAGAGAAACATAGCAAAACACCTGAGGGAGAGAAAAGCAGTAATGGCACAGTGGAAACTGTAGAGGTAGAAGCATTTACTCCTGTTACGTTACTGGTCTGTGAAAGAATTTGATTCTATAACTAACATTAGTTTGAATATATGTGTAGCTATCTTGTAAATGCAAAGTTGTTGTTTGGGGTAGTTTTGCTACAGGGAGGAACACATATGTAGGTGTTAATAGTTAAACATTTTATTTTTTAACAAGTTTGAAAGTAGAGATTTCATTGTTTTGTCTCTCTATAGACAGAAGAGACTACTCAGAAAGAGACCATCATTCAGCAGGGTAAGAATACAATTCCTAAGAATTGGACCATTATGGATATTCTAAAAACAAATAAACCATTTCAAAAGATAAAACTTTTCTAAACAATCTGTATTATAAAAATACTGAACAATACCGTTATTATCAGTAGTAGGTAAAGCAGTTCCTGAGAAGTGATGAAATTTGAGAGGCAAAACACCATTGCTAATTGTTAATGTTTTGAAAGAAAAAAAATACTTTTCCCAGGTGCGTACTGGAGGAAGTCCATGAGAAGGACTTTCTCTTAGCAGGACTTGGCTAAGAGCAGTTCTTGTTGTGTGGTGACAAAGTAATGGTCATTGTATTCTCTCTCAAGCAGCTTCTTTAGGTGCCATGTTTCTTGACTTGAACAGAGAAGCTTGTCAAAATCTTTCTCATCTCTATCGACTGACATTTCCTCATCATGTTTGCAAACAGATTATTTTAGGTGAAATGTAGTAATTGCTGAGCACTGTTCAGAGATGCTGAAGATGTAAGTCTTAGATGTTGTTTGTAGTTTTGATGACAGTTTGAGTGAACTGTATATTCCTTTAGAAGAGCTGGGGAGCGTGAAGTTGGGTGCCCTATATGCAATACAAGTCAAAAATACCTCTTTTCTTTTAGAATTTCTAGAATAATCGGTAGTTGTTCTTTTGAAATAAAATAACAAATATGGTACTAAAAAAGACCACTGCATTAATAATGAAGAAGCTATGCCATCTATTTTGAATATTATAATGGTAATAGCTTGTCCAGAATGGATGCTTACATATTTTTCCATCATCCAGTGATCTGGAAGTTTTGATATTAAGTTCTAAATTTATATCATTTGTACAGGGAGTACAGGAAAATTTAAACACAGGAACATCAACTCAGATGGAAAGTTTTTCCTTTCCCAGAATTGTTTCTATGGAATAAAATTCATACTGAACGATAACTCCTGCCCTAAAAGTCAGCTTTTCCAAATTAGAATATACTTTCAAAATCAGTGTGCAAGACATTGTCTTCTGTCAGCAAGAGGAAACTATGAGTGTGAAGTCAAAACATTTTATATAATGTCACTGCCATAAGTGTTGAGTTCTTGAAAATCGAGCATCTGGAGAATAATACAAGGGCATAATAGAGAGAGATTAAACAAATAAAAATAATCTTGTCAGGCTAGGCATCAAGTTGAACTGAATATTATGATTGCTTTTTTTTAAGATCCACATTTTATTCAGTGACTTTTACTTCAAAAATAATTTGAAGAATAGTTTTATCTGCTCTTAATTTGCAAGAATCAGAAGGAAGTTAAGATAAACGTTTATGTTATCATAGAGAAAGAAAGCACTGACAATCACACTGTGAACAATTCTTCAGAGAACACTGATGACCAAATAACTGGAGGGATCGCTGGGAGAAAAAAGGTACGTGGCCTGATTTTTTCCTTCAGGTTTTACCAGTGACCAAGGCAGCAGTGGGTAGTTACCAAGCTGAAGCAAATACCCCGATTTACCTGATCTGCATAAACAATTAAACTGCTGAGCAGCCTGTTCCTTCTGTTTAAGATTTGATTTGATTTTGTGATTAAATAAATTGTCCAATAATTGCTCTATTAAAATAAATCATAGTACTTCTGTCAGTAGAAATTAGATAAAGCCCATTATCACCTGTTCATGTAGAGCATGCCCATAAAAGACAGGTTGTTAATCATGTCAGGTTTTGGAGAGGTGAAAACTTGGGACTTGATTCCTATGGAACGTTATCTAAAAATATTTTCCACCACATTTGTCTCTGCAAGCAGCAGCTGAGCTAGTTGACCTGGTATCTGTTTCCAACATGCACTGATTTAAAGAGCGTGTTTATATACGTAACATCCACATATATATACGTGGATGTTGAGGAGTACCTTATATGGAATTTCTTACAGGTTTAGGATCCAAAGGCTTCTGCAGGGACTGGCTGCTGTGTTTCCTGTTGAACAAAGACCTTAAGCACCAGTTAACTTTGAGCACGTGTGTAGTCTCACTGACATAAAAACACATTGTCATTAACTTTAACGGGACTACACACATGTTTGTAGTGAAGCATATGAAGCATTTACTGCTCTGGGGATTTGCAGATCTGAGCCTATATTTTTGGACTTTGCCTCAGACTCTTGTGTGAAAGCAATGCAAATAATTGCACCACTTGCAGTATTTTGTACAAACCGTACGGTGTGTAATTTGACAAAATGCAGTCATTTTAACTCCTCTGACTCTTACGTGCTATTTTGACACATTTCAAATATTGCAGCAGAATGTTTTTCATTAACGTTTTTTAAGTAGTGATTTTGTTTTGAAAAAATGATTTATTTTACCAAGGAGAAATTTGTGACCTAAATTGACCTTGGTATAAACAAAGGGCTTTGTGGGGGTTTTTTAACCTTGAATTTCACAGCTAACTGTTTTGGGCATATTATTTACCTGTTTTTTACTTCAGTTTTTCCTGTTTAAGCGAAAGCCACCGACAGGCCAGAAGAATGTATGTAGCAGAAAGGAAGATAGTTCTGGAAAGCCATTACAGAGTGAAGAAAAAGAAAAGGAAGAGTTATCTGGTGAAGACAGTAAAGATGAAAACCAGAATCATACAGTGGAGAATTCCATGGAAACTGTGACTAACCAGGACAGAAGGATGAAATCTTCTACTTGTATATTACTCTAACACTGTTATAGTATGTAAGAATGTGACAGTCTTAACGCACATAGTGCAATTTTTACTTGAATACAGTTATGACTCACTAGAGATGTTGATGGTTGCTTTTTTGATTGATTTGATTGCTGTGATTTTAAACATGCAGACAATTTTCTTGCTATTTATTGGTAATTTTAATAGCTGCAACTGATATGCTTGTCAGCACCTTGCTGGAGTTCTTTGGCCTTAACTGTTAGTGTCGTAAAACAAAATCTATTTTTTTATGTGAAAGTTGAATACAGACATTTCATGTTTTTTGCTAAATAATTTTGTTCTGTTTCAGTCTACAGAGTACCACTTTCAGTATGATACTCTTACAAAATTATATTTGATGTCAGATATTATTTGGTTTAACAACCTAGGTAAGAATATGGAAGTTCACATTTTGACAACCTAGGTAAGAATATGGAAGTTCATATTTCAAAGAAGGAGAGTACTCAGTTACTTACAAATACATATGCCTCTGTTTTGACTTAGAAAAACAGCAATAAAACTTTCAAATTAACATGTAGGCCATTATTGAGGAAGTTACTTAAGTATGTGCCTAATTTCATATATGGCAGCAGTTCCATTGGAAACAGTACCTAAGAGTAGTGTAAGTATGTAAGTAAGCATCCTGCCAAAGTGGGACGCGGAGAAACCTTGCATTTCTGAGAGATGCTGAAGACCTCACTCCTCCTGAAACCGGTGTAAGCTGCTGGGACTCTCTCCTCACAGAATCAGGCCCAGTCAAAACTGGACATCCTCACTTTTGTTCCAGTTTGGATTCTAATCCTCTGTTCTTTGAACATCCATACCTTAATCAGTCTCTAGTGAAGCTTTTCTTACACGAAAATAATGTATCCAGAGTGCCTATGGGATACCTTGGTATGACAAACTGATCATTATGGGCTAAATACTCATGTTTTTCTCAGGTAACCTGGCTTTTCTTCAGATGGAGACAGAGCAGCAGGAGTAACGAATCCCATTACTGGTATGGAGGAGTAGAATGTTTGGGGTTTTAGTTAGTCCAAGAATCAGAAGTGACAAACCGACTATTCTAATTACTAGCATTCCCTCTAAATGAAATTTGATTTCTGAAAATTTAGTCCAGGTGAATAAGAAATAAAACCCTTACCATGATGAATCTGATCCAGGGTCTATGTTTGCCCCTTACTAAAAGATGCTTATTTTTTTATGAATGTACACAAGCTCTAGCATAAATATAAAATAAAGAATTATTTCTAAACTGAGTACTTTTCAGAATACTTTACAAGAGACAGATGATCTTCGTAGAAAACCTGGGAAAATGTTATTTAATTGCACTGACATAGGAACATATTTTAATATGCCTTTGGCCATATTTTGCCTTTGGCTTACGAGTTTTTCCTAGTTTCAGAGTTGCTTAAATTCTGTATTGTATAATCGGAAGTGCCTGGAGTTGGTTTTGACCTAGAAGTTGATTCAGCTGAACACTTTGTCCCTGTAAGTATGGCAGGTGCCCAGATTCTTTCACGGGGCCGCCTCTGTGCTACGGTAAGCATCATACAAAAAACCTGGATGCTTGGGTCATCCTTTGCCAGAGTTAATTTAGATCCTTTTGTTTCTGTTATTTTTCTTTGGGCTCCTCTTGAGTTCTTCAATGAACCTTACATGAGTTATTTTTTTTCTGCCAATGTGCATTATATTTACATATTTTCTTGTTTTCCTGAATGCACATGTGGTTTCTGTTCTACTTAGATACTGTTGTCAATAGTAAAGAAGTGGAAAAGGAGACTAAAGTAAATAATGTCCTCGTTAATTTAAATAAGCTTTAATTATTTCTAAGGGGAGTTCAATCACAGGAATTGTTACCGTAAGGACAATTTCTTTTTTTAATATGTGAAGTAATTTAGTGAAAAATACTACCTTGAAGTGGGAATTAGCCTTAAATCTAATGCTACAGAAGTTTATGTAACGGATTTTAAACTGCTGTATATCAATGCAGTTCCAGGGACTTGTACATTTATGTTGTCCGTGCACTTTGCTTAAGAAGAAGCAGGAAAAAATTAATCCGTTCACAGATGTCTTTTTTTACATGTCTTCCTCGGTAATAAAAAAGATTAAACAAGTAAAACAAGTTATGTGTACATGTGTATTAATTTATTAATTTTTTTTAACAAGTTCACAATCCTTATGATAAAAATGTAAGGGGAGTTTATTACTGACCGTCTTCCATAAACTGATATGTAGCAAAAAGTTGTAGGAACATTTATAGTGCATTTTTCTCTGTTTTTTCTTACTTTCCCAATGATAACTGTATCCACGTCAATCTCTATTTCTAGATGTCACACAGCTGAGATGCTGCTCTGGAGTGGCTGGGGTTTTTTACTGCCCCCCGCGGCGCG
>NW_009601121.1:55872-59565 GCF_000690535.1 Cariama cristata
GCACCACGGAGCCTACCACGAGGTGGAGTTTGGGCCCTTCGAAGGTACAGCCCAGCCTTGGGAGCCAGAAATTTTCCTTCCCCTGGCCCCTGAAAAGCAGTTAAAAATACTCACTCTGTCTTAAATTTTCTGATTCAAAATTGTCTGAAAACGTTTATGTTTTTCTGGCGTATCGGTTTTGGCATTACAGTACTCTAGTACCTTGACATGTTTATCTAGTGTATTTTTAAAGTTTTAGGCAATGTGTATTTGTAAAAATACAGAGACAGAAAAATACAATTACTCATCTATTTCTCAATGTATACATAGATGTTCGGTGGTCAAATTCTGATACATAAATGTAAGTCTAGGTATACATGTTTGATCTAAAAAGAAGTGCTATTAGTGCATCTTGCGTACATACATATGTGTATATGCACTGATACGTATATCTGTGTACAGTTCTATAAGAAGATACAGAGAGAGAGATGTATATATGTGTGTATATAAATGAATAATCAAACGTGTACCTGACCTCCTGAAATTTCCATTTCATCCATATATTTACATATGCATGTTTACTGATTTCCAGAAGTGCAGGATTCGTTTATGCAGTTACCGTTCCTATGCAAGTTTGTGGTGACTGAAGCAGAAAAGGAGAGAACACGCTGGTTAGACGTGCATTTTATATACTCAATAATAATATACCCAGTGAACTTTGTGCAACTTTTTCCTTTTTCTTCCAGGAAATAGTTGTATAATATGCAAACTACGTCCAGTCTTTGTCCCTGGGGAAGATTTTAAGTCATGCTGTTGACATGAGGGTAGTTGAAGTAAATTGAGTTAGTATCATAATGGTAAAACACTGTAAGTCCTGATAATCATGCATGCAGAAGCTAATCTTGCATGACTATTGATAAAACGAGTTCATTTAAAATGTACTCATGAATAAGACATTAACTTGTCCAGCTTTTGACAACTGGCCTTTGACACGTAGCATTTTTGACATTTATTTAGTATATCAGAAATGCTTTCTCGCACACGAAGCCCCTTCTGTACTCAATTTCTGTTGAAATTGCTGGCCAGGCTCCTTGCTGACCCAGAAAGGGCTGGTTCTTAAAGCAAGACAGTTACGCTACTACTGCTGATACTCCTATCACTGCTCTCACTACATCTAATACCCCCAAGTGAAGGAGTAACACTTCACTCAGATTTATGACAAGTACCTAGCAGCATGGATGCTTAACAAGATAGCCAACATAAACATTCCAAAAATACCTAAAATATCTGATTTAGCAGTAGAAAGGAAACCTATTTGAGTTATATATTAAAATCCAGCATTGAGCACATTAAAAAATACCCAAATGATGTACAGGAAAATGGTAACCATTTACTGTATCATTGGACTATTTTCTGTCTTTAAAATATAAATCAACTCTCAGTTCCCTCGGGGTGTTTTTAAGAGCTATCTTATTTATACTAATCACTACTCCCAGGGGTTTACAACATTTTCACAACCTGTTATGTCAAAATTCCTTCAAGAGCATGGTGTCCTGGTTAAGTGTGATGAAACCACTATCAGTGGTGACAATTGGAGAAATTAATGCTTTGGTGGTAGGTCTGCTTTGCTCAATATCTCATACTGATGAGGTCTCAAACTTCACACCTATTTGCCTTCCAAAACTCTGTTGGAGTTACATTTTAATCATGCTATGTAATTACCAGTCTCTTTTTCAGGACCAGATAGTAATGACTCAACAAAAGCATTGCAAAATCTAAATCTGGTTAAACTGTTATTTGTACACAAAGAAATCTTTCATTTTCAAGTCCGTTCTCATTTGATGTCGAAACAGTTTAGACACAGCTGTTTTCAATCACACTCATCAAAAGCCAAAGAGATACTAAGAGCATTTTAAGAGACGTTAACAACTTTAAAAAAATTAAAAATACAGAGGTTTTGTTCTTCAGTCTATCTATTAGACATTAAACCATGTATCTGCTGATATACCACATACTTAGGCTAGTTATGATGACGCTTGCATCTACGTTTGAGCTGTAACACGCAGACTCTAAACTCTTACATCTCTTGCCTTTCTCAGGGCAGCTGGAACACTCCAAGAGTTGGATGCTCGAGGAAAACCAGTACCCCAGGCGAGCTCGTTCACAACGCACATCGTAAGCTTTGCAGAAACCCGTGCAGTCGACATACTAACAACCAGCCTGAAAACACCCGTAGTTACGCTTCAGGTACATCTATCGTTCCAGCACATTCAAGTGCTCAACTTTTACCAAAGCCTTTCAGCAGAGAAAAACTACAGCGATTATCACTATTTGTTGCAGATTTCTAATCTTTTACTTTAATCTTTTCTGTGGTATCTGTGCCAATAATAATAGCCTAAAGCGCTCCTTTTGCCTTATTTTCTACTTTCAAACAGAGTAATGTTAGTCTTTTTAATCTCTCCTCACATGGAAATCGAATCTTTCCTTAGACTGTTAAACTGCAATGGCTCAGATGATAGTATCATTGGTTTTGTTACTATCTTTTTTTTTTTTTTTTTTTGGAAAACAAGGTGATTAAAACCAAATATCGAAGCCTAGCATACTGAAGCTGCATCTGCACCGGGCAGAGCATGATCAATTTGGAGAGGAGTTGGTGCTGAGGACCCGGTGCCTACCCGTACCCCCCCAGGGTGTTTTACTCCGGAGGAGCTCTAGCCTGGCCCGCAGGTGCAGGGGGTGGGCTCCCTCCTCTGCGCCTTTTGGGGGGCTCAGACACCAAACGCAGGGGATTCGAGTGGGGAGGTACACTCCAGGTGCACTCCTGGGCCAAATGAAAACTCCGATGAGAAGAAAACATTTTGGACAAAGCTCCCAAACACAGATTTTTATTCAAATTACCAGCAAGATCCCTTTTCTTTCTTAGGCTGCTTTGATATAGCCAGCCTCAAAGGTTGGCAAAATTGGCACCTCTTCTTCTGTTCCCAAACTGATGTTTTCCCTTGAGACAACTATCCTCCCTCTGAAAATCAGTGTCCCTTACTTTTAAAGCAATATTTCTTTGCTTCCTGGATAGTATTTCCTTATTTGTCTGTGCTTTGCTGCAAATAGTGCAGCAGGTGGGTGGGAGCCGAGGAACTCTCTTGGGATCTCTCACCCTTTAATGCCTCAGCATGCAAACAAACGCTTTACAGGCGGCGGAGTAGCTGAGGCCAGTGCTTTCCTGCACCTTCACCAGTTTACAGTGCACATTAGATGCTACCTTTAATGCTGGAAAATGAAAAAGAAAAAAAAAAAATCCAAGTTTAGCTGTAGTCAAGCTGTAGGGTTGACAGATCTCAACTGAAAAGCGCTGGAACATACGATGCTCTGCCTGACTGCAGCCCTCGGTTCTGCAGGCTAGGAGTGATGGGGAATTTGCTTTCATCTGGAAGGTGGAAAAAAAGCCTCTAGTCTTTGTGGTTATGGAAGAAAGCCTGGAAATGTGACCCCACAACACCCCAGCAGCTCAAAAAGTTAATGGGTAATGTGAAGACTTCGATTTTTTTTTTTTCTTAATCTCATGACTTAGACATATCTCATGACATGAATCATCATTTTTGAACATTACAGGCTGGCCATCTGCAACTTGCTGAGCAACTGGAGCAGTTCATCATGAAAAGTGCAGTTTACTTCCCTGCACTGCTGCCCGCAAAACTCTCCAGCCCTGGGCCGGCA
>NW_009601122.1:0-7262 GCF_000690535.1 Cariama cristata
TCTTTGTATTCTTCCTGGGTTGCCTGTCGAAGACAGCAAAATTAATTTAAAAAAAAAAAAATATTTCAAAGACAGCAAAAGCAAGCCTTCACAGGTTCAGATACTGTGTTAATGAGCACAGCAAAGAGCTTGTAGTGAAAAAAAATGGGAGGATGGAAAAGAAGGAGGCAAAGATAGAAGGAGAAAGAACAAGAATAGGTTTTGATAGACAAGGAAAAACTCCATTGTTTTCAGATAGCGTAAATGAAATGAGAGTCCTTCCCAGTGATCTCAATATTTTTGTTACAAACTAAGAAAATGAGGTAAGATTATTTTAGGATGTCACCAATGTAGGCTCCAGCCCCAAGTCCGTCTTTACACATTGTTGATGGAAGGGCAGTGAGAGAGATATGGATGGACGTAATGTTGGGGGTCATCGGATAAAAATGAGGACTAAAATAATGTCTAATATTTCCTTACGGGAAACCCACAGCATGGTGCAAATAAAGTAAAGCAATTCTCTAGCAGCCAGAATAGTAACAAAAGGCAACCCTGGGGGTTTCTGCTATGGCTTCTGTTTTGGGACCGAGAGCTGTGATAACTATTGATGAGATTTATCTGGAGACCAATAGGTACAGCTGTGGAAAACGACCATCCTAAGAGAAAGCCTTAAATCAGCTGGCACTCTGAGGCCAGGATAGCTGAAGTGGTGGCTGATCCCATGTGCCAGAGCTGCCCTGCCCTGCATCAGCAGACAGGAGACTGAGCGTGCTCCAGTGGAGACATTGAAAGTGCAAGCCATGTATGTAACTGTTATCATGGAAAGTATATATTCCCAGTGGCTCCACTGTCAGATACTCTGAAGCCATGGAAAATGCCACAAAAGATAAGCCATACACCTCTTTGTTTGTTCTACTTGTTTAAATTGTTCTGCTTGGCTCTGCGGAGGTCTTTATCAGAGCCGTTCTGTACAAAGGCATCAGTCTGCTTCTGATAAGTGTTGTGATATCATTACTGCTGAAGGATTGCTAGGGGCATTTATTTCTGAACAATGAACAATGGGCCACTGACAGCACGTAATCAGTGATTTATCCACTTATCTATTAAGATATTTAGTTAAATTTTGGGGTCCTGCTGCTTGTTTGTATTTGAATCACAGCTCCGTCTGGTCATGAAAACACAAGAGCTTGGGGTGGTGGAGTACTCTGGATCCCACTGCCTCGAACACAGGAGGTCTCAGGACTCAGCAGAGCTTAGCAAGCTGGGAAAACTCTGGTTTACCCTCTCAGGCTTGGCACCACTTGCAGTGGAGGCATCCTGCAATTGTTATTCATTTTAACAGTATTAAAATTTTATAGCACAAAATGCTGAATCAGAGCAATGGCAGTGCATACCTGACAGCAGAAATATTTTTTTTTTTTTGACTGGAATGATAGCAGAGCAAACAGAAAGAATTTCCTTGGCCTTGGAGGGGAGGGGAGAAGAGGAAGTAGATCAGATCCTGTGTTTGTCAAAGAGAATGCATCTCTGCCAGGCTTTTAGTGATGGACAGGTATGATATTTCCTCAAATACACCAAAGTCACAGTCACACTGTGAGATTCATAAAAGTCAGATTACCTGCTATCCATCTGGATGTTTTTCAAAACTGTAGCTGCAATGTCATCAAAGGAAAAATAGTTTTTTGTCTGTTCTTTACTAGCTGGTACAATTTTGGAGAAAATAACATTGTACTGGAAATTCCCACTGAGCCAAATCTTATTTTTAAGATGACGTTACACTTGGTTTCCTAAAGTTGCATTAGAAACATCTGGCAGAAAAGGTTACTTCTTGATCTGTATTAAAAAAAAAATTTCCTTTCCAACCTTCTTCATTAATCTTCAGAGGCATTAGCAATAGGTCATTTAATTTATTTCAAAAATAAAAGTTGAAGAATGATTGGTGAGAGATTATTTTGTTGATAATTACACAGTGTCAATAATAGCTCTGTAGCTAAAGCTGTTGTAATAAACCTGGTTTTTAGCTCTTCTTAATTATCCAGGGTAATACAGTTCATTAAGCATGTCACTTGGCACAACTCCTTGCAAAGCAGAATTTTCCTGAAAAGTTTGTTTATAAAAGAGGTAGGGAGAAAAAGGCAGGCTGAAAGTGAAAGACCCAAAGCTGGCAAGCATAATTGCCTGTTGACACTCAGGCCCTAATGTTACGCCGAACAGCTGAGGTATTGCCAGATGAAGCCATCCAGTTTAGAGCCAGGGCACTCTCTTTGGCTTACTGGTAAGAGACGACACCTTCCCACAATGTGTGGGTCTCAGCTGGGGAGCCATAAGGCACAAGTGCAACTTGGAACTACAGCATTTTGCAGAGGTCTTGAGGGTGCCCAAGATGATTTCCTTGTAGCCAGACCAAAGTTTAATGCCAAACAATATAAAAATTTTTGTTGAGTTCACTGAGTTTTGAATCTGATCCATTAAATATGATGAAAATGAACCTGCTACTACCTGTGATAGCCAGGTTTAAAAAAAATCCCACAGTTTTACTTCTCTGTTATTTGGCATTGCTATGCTTACTAGCTAAGATACCCTCATTGCATGAACAGGTGTGAGAGCAAATAAAACATTTAAACTTCGCTTTTGTTATCAATAGACCATTTAGTACTGCCTGCACTGAGAGATGTTTAATTAAAAATAAATGTGTCAGTGTTTAACAGAGCACTCCAATCTTACTATCCACAAAGCTATCTGCATGGGACATAAGACTCATTTAAATGCCTCCTCCCTCTGAAAGGCTTTTAATTTTTTTTCTGATGTTAAATTTTTCTTTGATTGCAATTACATGATATAACAGAGGTTTATACATGTCATCAGTTTGTCTGAATAGTAAAAAAATCTTCAGGAACAACAACAAAAAAAATCAGGAATGTTGTAAGAAAATTTCTGAATTTCACTCTTCATTTTTACATGGGACATTTTCAAATTTAAACAACTTCAACCACTCTACCCAGGTGAATTTTGAATGTGAAATTTTACTGTTGTAAACTTTCAAAAAATTGAATGAGTTTATTGAGTTTACTATTTAATTAATATTTAAAAGCATTAAATGAGTCTGAGGGACAGGCAAATGAACTGAAATTAAAGAGTTTCTACCCAGAATCAAGATGTGCATCTGACTTTTGCTTTTTTAAAATACAAGCAGTTTGAAGTAATATGGAGTTAGCAATGAAACTACAGCTATTTCTAATTATTACTGTGTCTGACAGGACGCATATGTTTATGGAATAATCTATGCATAACATGAAAAAAGCTCTTTTTACTGTTTTTGAAAGAGTGTTTACATGAAAGTAAAACATATGTGTGATAAAAGAACAAAGCAGAAATCCCTAGTTGCTAGTCCTATTTGAGAACTATATATAGTATATTTTCAACATTTTTTGGTGTGGTAGAACTCTGTGTGTCAGGATGATTAATTAACAGACATGAAAAGTCAAAGGACCGTGAAGGGCTGAGGAAGATATAGCGTCTCCTAAACTATCAGGATAGGTAGAAAGGAACACTAGGATTTGTCAGGGGCTTGCTGCGAAGTTTTATTATTACTCAAAAGGCACCTGGGCCCAAGGCATCAAGTGGAAGCAATTTTACAAATCAAAGGAGATAAACTATGTGAAAAAATTATGAGTAACCCATTTACTCAAAGGACTTGTAACAGGATCTGGAGCTTTCATCCTAGCCCAATTAACAGTGACCAAGACTAAGGCTCATCAGGAATAAACTGGGCAGATGTTCCCATCCAGAATCACCACTACAGCTGACACCAATTGACTTTCTTACTGGTCATGTCAACAAAGAGCCAATGATTACATGACTATGAAATATTGTCCTTCCAGAAAGGCTTTAGGATAGCTGAAGAATGATGTCTAGACTGTGTCTAAACTGGGAACAGACATTGCTTAGGCTCCTGTTCGAAGAACTGTAATTGGCTTGATTCTTTTATTGGACACAGATATTGTAAATCAGGATTGCTGATTTACAGCAGCTTCAATGATATCCATGGAAACGGTTCAACATTAAATTTGTGGATGGAAGGACTGGGTTGGGACACTGGGTAGAGGGGCTCTTCACCATTTTTCTCACCCAGTAAGTTGCAGACAGTGTCACCTGAGGAAGGAGAGGCTTCCCTGCTGTGCATCCCTCTTATTAAGAGCTCAGCTGGTAAAGTTGTTGGGCAAAGAAAGAAGAGTTTGACCAAAACATTTTGTTGGAAAATGGGAAATGCTTTGCTAATGAGCCTTCCAGTTCCTTGATGGGGTAAGACACATGACGGTGAGTATGCCCTCTCTTGCTCTCTGATGACTGGTTTTTAACCATTCAGATATAAAAGGTCATATTTTGAATTATCTTAATATTTCTTCACTTCTTCTTTCATGTTTTCCATACCTTCCATTAGTTCTATAATTAGAATAATATTTAGTTAGCTAAAATGACATGGTTTAAGAGTGACTACTGTGTCTGGAGATAATGTGAACAAACATCAGCATAAAATTTATAGGTATAGAAATATAAATAATTCTTTAATGAGTCCTTTCAATCTTTACATAATCAGTGGGAAACTAAACCAGTTAGTTCCCCCCTCCCCCAACCATGGAAATATAAACTCACAGCAGGATTGGTTGATCGCTGAAAAACTTCATTTTGGATAAGAGCCATTTTTAAGGAAAGAGCTGTTTACGTAGCTGGGGAAGTTTGGCTGTAGCGAGTAGACATCAGAATTGTTTATTATTGGAACCCAGAAGCACATTAATTATGTGATTTGAGTGACTGGGTAGCATCAGCCCTGCAGGTTTTGCATGTCAAATGCCCTCATCTCGCATGGCATAAACTGACCCCTGAAGTGCGCGTCTGTGCACTAGAGGTTAAAGGAGGACTCTCCTCCATCCCCACCCAGGGTCTGCCAGGGTGGCTGCGCTGCAAATTTATGTTTTGGGAAGATCAGAGTGCTTTGATATACGGCACAGGGCAGCAGCGTAGCTTCAATTTCACTTACATGTTGTGATTTCCTATGAAAGATCATCTGTCATTGGGAGTTCTTGTAACACATTTGCAAATAAGGTCAAACAATTTGTTCAGAGGTGAACACGGTAAGTATAAACACATTGTAAATATTTGAGTATGAGTTTAATGGTGTTTGAGAGGCTTGCACAAAAAAACTCACAAATAAAATCACTATATTTAAAAACAAATTAGAAACTTGCACATTATTTTAGCCTTTGGTAGGCATTCATCATCATTATGTACACCTCTGTTTATTTGGGTTTGCCTTGGTGAAAAGGGAACGTTTAGAAAGGCCCAGCGAGGGCGGGCAGCGCGGTACTGTGGTGCTGGCTGGGCTCTGCCGGCTATGCCCTGGGGCTCCAGCTAGCCCCTGCAATTAGCAGCTACCACCGCAGGCCCACGTCTGCTGCCAACTGGGGGACTGACTATGCCCTCCCACATAAAACCCATTAGGTTTGTCCAAAACATATTTTTGGAGAGCAATTATGGCGCACAAGAGCACCAGCTTTGGTTTAGTGATGCTCTTAGAGAGGAACAGCCCAGCGATGTGTGGCGAAGGGATGGGCGGGCTCTGCGGGCAGCACAGGCATCGCGGCGCTCCTTGGCTCTCTGGGTGGGGAACGAACGGTGTTTCTGTGTAAAAAATGGCACACGATCATCTGGGCTGCTTTTCATGGAGGCGCTTCACGATCTGGGGAAGATGGTGTGAAGCTGACCCACCCAAAGCTACCTTAGTACTGCTATTCTTAGGACTGGAGAAACCCCTGTTTTACCTCAGACATATCAATAAAAGCACTAATGGGAATTTCTTGTAAATCCCACCCTGATGTGCCAACCCCAGTCCTTCCACAACCTCTGTAGAGAAGGCTCCTTACAGAAACAGTTATGGCCATATTCCAGCACGCTTCCCACCTAGGAAATTTCTTTCACAAGGGCTTTTGGGTCACCTTCATGCCACTACATTTTTGATATGGCTTTTGGAGAGAAGAATTAAGATATTTCTAGAGTATCTCCCCCAAATTTACATCCCTGAGTAGTCTCCAAGCAAAAGGAGATTTAAAGAATATTAAGCCTATTGATTTCTGATTCCAAAATGGTTAAAAAAAATGACCTTGAAGTAAGTTTCAGAGTTACGATTTTCAGGTCTGTAATATCCATCCTGAGCTGCAGGGCTCAACCCTGCAAACACTTCCGCACGTAAAGTGAGGAAAACTATACCTGAATGTAGACATTTCCAAGCTTATGCCTCCAGCTACTAAACTCTTTGGCACAAAGAACTATGTGCATGTGGAACAGTACCTAAAGCATCTGGCAGATTTGGGGAGCACAATAATAAATCATAATATTAATTAGGTATTAATATGCAAATTACATTATAAAAAAATGTAAAAAATGGTGGATTAAAATAAATATATAGGTGGGACTTGTAGCATCGAAAGCAACCTCTCTGTCCAGTGAAATACTATAAATGGTATAGGTAAAGAATTCCAGTTCATTAATCTTACTTTTGATCTTCTTGAGTGAAATTCACCCCAGGGTTTCATTTGGTCTCTCCTGAAGCCACACTATAAATTACATGATGTATAGCACACAAAGATAGTTTGCTATAGGTTTAGGCTAAGTATTCCACTGCCACGTCACCATTTTTAAGACTTTTTTTTTTTTTTTTCCTGTAGCATTATAAATTGCAATACTCAGATACACTTCATACCTGTTACAGCGTACTGTTAAAAAATTGGATTCCAGGTGCCAAAATAGCAGGGAGCGCTGGCAGCTGCTTTCGGGCCTCTGCATTAGTGAGCCTGCGTGTGGACAGCCTGCTTCCTTCATGGCTGGGGCCGGAGAAGCGAGCACCACACAGCCTTTCACGGCTCCTCCGGGAAGGGTGAGCTATTCCGTAGGGACTGACCTTCCTGTCAGACCGTGAGACACCATAAACCAAAAGTGGTGGAGGACTGGACTTAAACTGCTTCTTCTCAGCCAAGATCACACCCTTCTGGAGATTGCTTTGTCCCAGCACAGAAGTGTGAGCTGCTGCAGTAATTCTGCCATGAATGAGAGCCTTTCTTTTGAGTCATATACTTTTGTTTCCAGTCTACAGTGTCTTGGCTTACTACTGTGCTGGGGATTATCCCTGCAAAAAGCCAGAGCCTGGAAAATGAGCCATTTTCAGCAGCTATGAAACCAGGTTTTAAAAAAGTGTTTCTCTCTTTCATGTATATATTTTTTTATATATA
>NW_009601122.1:7298-27277 GCF_000690535.1 Cariama cristata
ATAAAAATAATATAATAACATATTTTAATAGTATAATGTAATAGGAAAATATAGTACCAATAATATTATCATTAATATTATCATTAGTAGTAGTAGCATAATACTCTTACAGTTAAACCTTCATTTTTCTGAGTGCCAGTCAAACATAATGAATGAGACTGTCTTTTTTCCAAGCAGCAAAGTTCCAGTCTTACAGGAAACTCCAAGCAGACAAATCCCCCATGAGCCCAGAGGAGTCCCCAGCAGCTGGGGGAAATGACCTAGCAATGGCTGTAGCAGCACTGGGATCCAAGCAAGGGCCATGGGAGAGCTGATGAGCAAGAAAAGGTGGGAACCATTATGCATGTACGAGGAGGCATTTGTATCAACAGTCTGGGTTCAGTTCTCTCCTTTCCTACCCCCAAAATCCTACCAAAACCACTGCAGGCAGGAGCAGTGTCATACAGGTACAATCTATGGCAGAACTTGGCACAGACAGTGTGTTTCTCCATTCCACTAGGCTGGGGTCCCTCAAAACTGTCATCGACTAATTGATAAATGCCTTGTGTAGTTCTATTGTCCTGTATTAATGCAAGTGAGAAAACATATTGTTATTACCTGATAAGATCTAATACAAAGTTAATGAAAAAAAAAAATCCTTGGCACTGCAGAAGCTGTGAAACTATACACACTTAAAAGAAAATGCTGTAACACAGAGCAGCTCTGAACTCTTTAATGTTTTTAAAAAATTCCTCCAGTCCTGGAAGGTCTCTGCTTTGGAGGACTCCAAAGCATTGTATGTCACGTACCAGACACTAGGCTAAAATCGTGTCCTTTGCTCATCCTTTTAATGCCTTACTTCTGAGTCTCCCATGCTTGTACTTTTTTCATCAGGCTCCCTAAAAGAGAATTGTCAATGGCACAAACAGATCTACCTCTGACTACATCAAATCTGTTTCAGCCTTTCCTCATCAGAACCAGACACTTCAGGTTCTATATTAAAGCTTGAAATGCTGTGCCCTGACTTACAGACATTAGCCCTCCCTCCTCCCCACGTGCATTCTAGTAGCATCCTGAAGGGCATGTCAGGCTTGAGGCTCTATTAATACCTGTTTAACTCACTACTGGCTATAGAAATCCTTAAAAAGTCCCATTCTGCCAGAGTATGAAGTTTGTACAGATGTATCAGACTGAGTGGAGCAACAGGGTTGAAGTGCCAGCAGAGAGAAAAAAGTTTACGTCCATGAAGAATTTGTTTTGCTTCCTTTCCCAGATCTGTTTCAATGATATGGATACTTGGAGGGGTGGCCCAGAAGAGATGACCTGGTAGGATATGCAATTTAAGAAAGGGAAAGAAGGGAAATCTTTATGGAAAAGCCAAATGAAAATAAGAAGGAAAGACAAACAGAAAAAGACCACAGGGCAGGGAGGGTGAAGCTGCAGGAAAGCCATGAGGAAAACCTGAGGCTGGAAAGAGTATGGAAGTGGTAGAATGGGCATGCTGTAGTAGGCACAGGACAGTCAAACTAAACTTCTGGAACTATTACTGCCCCAACTGTTTCCCCTGAAATGAGAGCCAGCTTAAGCAATCTGGCCTGAAAAACTGCAGCAGGTCAGCAGCTGAGTCACAAACTGCTCTTTGTTGCTTCAGGATAACGATTCATGACACAAAGGCGGAGTGATTGGTATATCTTCATCCATCCAAATCCAATCTGATGCTGTAAACCTGCCCAAAATATAGTCTAATGGCTGCACTGAGGGAGGATAAAAAAGGCTCTGCCTTTTTCAGGATGAAAATGAACTTAGCAGAATTAGCTATCTCATGTGAAAAGAAACCCAGCTTGCCAGAGTCACATTATTTAAAACTTTTGATTGACCCAAGAGACTTCCTAAACTTTCTTTCCTCTGCCTCCAACTCTCGATACTATAAGAGTCTATTTTATTTTCAGATGTATCATGACAATAAATTTAAAACTCCTGGATCTCTCAGCTCACTCTTCCTAGTTGGCGCCTCATTTGAGTAACGGGTCATGAAGTTGACATTCCTCCAATGATGTATGGCTTGCTAGAGTGGCACTGACCAGGAAAGGCAGGCCAAATAGTCTTTTAATTTAATCTTTCACAGCTAAAGATGAGAACACTATAAAAAATGCAGAAGAGGATATCCATGTGATACTCTCACTGGGGAGAATATCCATTGGGGACAGAGAGACACAACAGTAGGAGCCATGGAGAGCTATATCTCAGGAAACATGGCTTGTTTTGGGGACGAGCCAAAGACAAAATAACAAGTGAGAGGGAAATGACAGAGAGGTTCTGGGGAATTTTTCACTAGCTGATTACCTTCTGTTTAAAGCTTTGGTTCTAACTTCTTTTTAGGAGGCTTCATGCAGAATACCCTTCACAGCAGAGGAAAACTGTTACTTCTGGGAAGTTAAAGCTGAGTACATTAAACCTGATTTTCTGTCTGTTATTTAGATTAATAGTGTTTCTTAAAATACGTGTTGTTTCTGTGAGGCCATTACTCTTGATGGCACGGTCCTGAAGTTTCTTAGATTGCTGCAATTTATTACACAGTTTCTTAAAGTTTACTGTGTCCTCTTAACTTCATGAGGAACTGGAGTCCACACAAACAAGGACATTAAAAAAAAAAAAAAAGTAGTGAATTGTTTAGCAAGCCATTACCACTTTGCATAGAATTATGAGGCTATGTTAACCACTTAAACAGCCAAATTCAGGGTGACACGATTTGTTTTTACCAGTTTCCACTCCAGTTGATGGAGTAAAGTTTGTCTGGTGCAATTCTGTTTGTTATACAATTTGAGTAGACATTCCCCAAACCGAAAGAACAGAAAGTGCTCCTTTTCAAAATTCTGAATCCCTCTTCCCATCATTGCTTTGCCATTTTATTATTCCCCAGGCTGCACACAAGGTATGTCCTTGTTTTTTGGCTCCTTGTAGCTCTTCAGTCTTTTTGTCTCTCTTTCACTGAAACACAAAGTTTTATAAAACCATCATTGGGAAACCCATACATCAACACTTGTCTTGAATGAGCATAGATGCATGTGCTTATACGCACTAAGGATACTGCTATAGTTTCAGCAATCTGTTTCCAGAAAGGAGATTAATGGTTCTGACAACTGTCATAGATGAAGGGCCATATTTCTGCTTGATCCATAACAGTACTTTTTGTTGTTGTTTCAGCCCCACGTATTGTTTATGCTGATCTATCTCTTCATGCAGCAAACCAAATGTCTATATTTCATTTTTACTGAAGTCACCCCACAGGATTTTAAAGTTGAGGAAGAAATTCTGACACTGCTATTCATTCATCATTGACACTGGAAAATTATGAGATATTATGAGAATGTCTTAAGAAAGAAAAATGTTTATATTTGACTTCTTGTTTCTTGACCCTCTGAGGTTATTTGCTTCATATTTTCAACTTTTATCCACATCCTGGAAGGATAGCAAGTCACTCTATTTAATGGAAGTTTAGATTCTCATGAACTTCCCTTATTTCAGCAAGTAGGGCACAGAAAAAAAACAAGTATCACAAGACTTTGTGATAAAATTGAAAAATTTGGCAGCACTTTTGCCTTCTGCTGATTAGCTCTTTACTCCATGAGTAATCTCATATAATCCAATTGAGTAAGTCACCAATAGATAGTATTTGCTGTGAGTAAAGCTGGCAGAAATATGTCCTGTTTGAAACAAAATATGCTGAAGAAAGTTCCCAACCTGATAGTTTTGGTTATAGGATATACACTATATAAAATGTATGCACATATACACACACATATATCAATATACACACGTATACCTACACTGTTAAAAATACTGCACTAGTTGTGAACTAAATAGAACTATTTGGGTTATGGTTCCAGTATGACCATACCTTGTTAAATAAAACATCATGATTATTTCTCTGTTAATCTTAAATCAAGTGAACTGCATCTGTATGAAAATAAAGGAATTTATTTATGGCTTGCTTCTTAAATGCCAAGCTGCCACAGAAAGAGCACAACCGTGTGATCACGAGATGATACACAACACAAATTGACACACATATACCAGGCTGGCTAAAGGAAGCATCGCTTGCATCTCAGAATTACAAAACCCTGTTTTTTGGAGCATTTAGATTTCTTGGTTGTATAGATTCCTTGACATATAATAAACATATATGGCAGCCTCTCCTCTAGACAGGACACTTAAAAAAACTCTTTCTCTTCTACTTGAGCACTCATTTTGACACTGCATGTGAGAACTTAACCACCTTTTAAACTTCAGCTGCCTCTGTCAAATTTACTTGAAATAAGCTAGTGTTGTAAAAAAGATTATTGTGGGGACACACAGTGTGACTGCAAAATGAGGGAAAAAAAGGCATGTATTCAGCTAATAGAAGTAATTCTGGCTTATTTCTGTATTCTATCACAAACCCCCATGAGAATCAGTAGCTGGCATTTGTAAATGGCAGCTGCTGCCTATGAGCCAGCGCAATCAATCTTCATGCTGCTGCAGCTATCCACATAAGAACAATCAGCGACTGTGAGTCAACAGGCTGAAGTATGTACCATTTACTCCTGTCTACCTAGAAGTATTAAAATAACAGGTCACCAAGGCAGAAAAGAAGGCAGTAGCTTCTTATTTTCATGTCCTATCTAATATGAATACAGCAGTTTAATACAGGGCATTTACAAAGTCTTACCTTACACATTCATCTCAATTTATCAGTTTGCTATATTCAGAGGCAAATAAAACCAACCCAATAGACAATACTGCAATAATGTCTTAGTCATTCTGAACTTTCATATCAACTGCACTCTGGAAAAATGGTGATTTATAACCTGATATTTGGTTTCAAACATACGATCTTACTTATCAGTTTAGACTAGAGTATGAATTCCCCAGAGCATTTGTATTACTGACTATAGGACAAAGCTCTGCTAAATTATATTATAGAATTGCCATCACCGGTAGCATATTTAAGGACAGGATTTTTACATGCATATAGATTTAGAGAAGATAGTAGAATCCTTACCAATCACAACACTGTATCATTTTGTCAGGAAAAATTGAGGAATTGTCCTCAAACTGAAAAGTTCCTATGTGGATTTGAAAAGCTGAATCAATCCAAACCTTTTTCTATTCAAGTACCACAGAGGACCCATATTCAATTTTGAATGTTACCTCCATGTTCTGGCAGTTACATGTGCCAATGAATCACAAATTTACTACTATTAACACTAGATAAAGTGGTATTTCCTTTAATTTAAATGTCCTGAATGTATTGCACCTGAGTTCAATCAGATACCACGTTATGTTTATACGGTGGGGCAAAGAAGAAAGAAATGGATGGCTACTTTTCTCATTGACATTCACTGTTCTGTGTTTGAAATCACATTTTAGTCTCACTTAAGCCAGTTGTTTTCAGCGCATGGGCTGTGGATAAAGGGATTCAGGGGCTACTTGGTAAAAAGTCTGCAGAAGGTAACTGTGAAAAAACAATGTCAAGGGCTCTCAGGAAAATGGGTTCCCATCTCTCATGCTGAAAAGGACTGACCATGTATCTGGTAAGCATATGCTTATTTTAAGCACATAAGAAACCCAGAAATTTGAATGGGGGCATTCCAAAGCTTCAATTTAAGAAAGCATATTTTGCCTGATATTTTGTTAACCTTGTGTTTTGAATGTCGATGCCCATAGTTGAAGTAATCATTCATGTGAATCTTCACATAGCTTTGACTGGTTTTGTTATCCTTCTCCAGACCCTTTCTCTGCACAGCATGTCAATTTATATTGAGGCATCCAAAACTGAACTGTGGTGCAATTGGAAATGCATCGCTCATAGTTATCTACTAAATCATTATTACAGTGAGATATTACTTCTGCAAAGTATTTCTCTAATCCTTCTCTTCGTTAGTTTATTTTGGAAAGGCATATTCATTAAGCTGTAATACTCACAATGATTCATATCTGTTTCCTCAGGGAACCATGTTACATCAAAGTCCATTACAATAATGAGAAGTTTATTATATTTTCTAGACATACTACTTTTCATTAGAGCTGCCAGAATGCTGATAGATGGATGGAAGAACTAATGCTTTGGGCAAATACAAGTATTTCTAGGAGTGTCTAATGGTCCTCTCTAGTTGTTACTGATCCAGAATAACTTGTTAGCAAATTGCATTAAATCTCTTTTTCCAAAATAATTCAAATAATAACTAGCAGCCCAACATGTTTTCTCATGTTTCCTCTTTAAATTTAAAATTGGCTATTTACTGTGAATTCCAAGCATCCTATAGGTTGGCAACATGACTTGCTATTTATTTTATTTCATTTCAAAACCTCTCACAAAGGGTCCTGTCAGAAGTCTTTTGAAATTCCATGTGAATTATGTTCAAAAGATACATTTCATCTTACTTCGTGCACTTTTTCAAGGAATTCTTGAAAGATAGAGCAGCACAATTTGCCCTTACAGAAGCTGTGTCAGTTGGTCCTTATCGTATTATGCTTATCTTAATGTGTAATCTAGTCTTGAAGTAGATTCCATTTGAGGTCTTATCTTTCCCAACTAGAGCAGATTAAAGAGGAAAGCCTTTGTTCATTGAAGTACTGTGACTGACTTGCTCTCAAATCCTTGGAATTCAGAGACAGAGCCCTGCAAGACTGCTGTCTAGCAAAGGGTTTTATGCACTTGCTTAACCCTGAGCACAAACAGTCTCACTGCAGCCAGCGGCCCTCTCTCTTGCTTAAAATTACACATGTGATCAAACACCTTCCAAGCTCTATTAAGCAAGTAAAACATCTGAACCTCGAGTGAAGAAAAAACAGCAGAATGCAACTATCTCAGGCAGTTAGCATTTTTTTTGCTCCTTTCAATATAGTTTCCATAAATCATGTACAATACTCAGATCATTCAGAAGCTTTCTCTTTTAAATATCCTGCTTCATTAGTGGTAACTTCCTCAAACATGGTTTCTGTCATACGTAAGGAACTGCCAAATGTTTCCAAAAGAAGCACAGGATGAGAACATTTCTTGGTGAGAAAAATGAAAAGAAAACATGTTCCTGACTTTTCTAAGGCCTGTTAGGCATTCTGTCTAAATTTCTGTTTTCCTCACGTGTACAGCTTTGAAAAGAACCCTACGCCTAACACCAATCTGACAGAATTAGCCTTTTCGACATTTTTCCAGTGACTAGCGGAAAATATGCCCCCTCTACTCCACCTTCTGCTATATCTCTTACTGTGAGGTTGTTTAGTTTCGTTGTGTTAGCATCCAATGCAAGTCATTTTTGCTGCGTGTAACTGGGTCTTTTAACTGTTGTAAACCCTTTGAAGTTTCCTCTTTCTGCAAAGAGGTCAACGCGGTCTTTCTTTTGCCCTTTCAAAAGGACCTTTCATTCATTCCTGTGTTTGGTCAAGTTGTTGTGGGTTCTGCTCTGGCCTGGCACCATGTGTCCCCCCCTACACAGGCAATTGCTGCTTTCGCTGCTACTGCTGTTTGTACTCCTTATTGCTTCTTTCATTTATCTTCGTTGACACACCAAAGGAAAGAGGGGGCCGAAAGGGGAGAATTTGGCTGTAAGCTAAATTGATTGCATGTTATATTTCATGGAAGTCTGGCAGGAAGAGTTGAGTGATCTCAAGAGTTTCAGGAATATTTTCGTTCCTATTGTGCAAATCAATCAAAGCGTGGCTCAGCCCAGGCTGCCCGCCCCCTGGCAGCCCATAGCAGAGCTTGCTGCATTGTCAACAAAGGTTTGAATAGAACAAAAGTCTCCCAAGTGGACGCTGCATTCACTTGATGGGGTCACATAGTACCCGACATTTAATAAAACTCACACGAATTTGAAAAGGATTCCCAGATAGATCAGGGACTGGAAAAACAGTACATTTAGCCAGTAGAAGGGATGCCCTAAAATCAAGGTGATGCTGTTACTCATGACAGTTGCTCTTCTGTTTAGATATTTATTATCATGGGTGTCTTGGGACTATTAGAATGAATTCTTGCCAAATAAATGTATCTACCACTTTCCTGTGATGCTTCCACCCACCCTGGCTCTGTCATGGAGGAATTAGTTTAGAGTGAGGGTTTTTTTTCCCCCGAGCTTTCATCTGCAATGCCAGTTGACCTGGCTGGTTTGGATCCTCCACAGCTTTACATGGTTCTCTGTGGCACAACATGAATCTGGTAGAGCTAGCAGCTTCAGAAATGGTGAGGCTCAAGTAACACCTAAGCGATTGCCCCCCTAAGTGCTTGGGCAGAGATGTCTCCAGCAGATCACACTCCTTCCCTTTGCTCCAGAGGACCATCTTAACTGTTTCTGAAAAACAGAACAACCACTGCCCTGCCCGTCTCGTCCTGCCTTTTCCTTTGAAGCTCAGGAGATCCCCAGGCTCTCCTGAAAGATATGGCCACTCTGGTAAGATAGTCTTCCACCAGGCCCTGATAAAAAGGTGATCTTAGTAATTCTGATTGCTGCTGAAATAACGAACTCTTAAATTCTGGCACAAAATGTGAGATTTTAATTTCATGGCTGAAAACAGAGTGTGAGAAATAATGACTCTGCATTCTTTCTTAGCAAATGAATGGTCTTAGGCTGCCTAAAGAACATAAGGCCATATGATGTGTCACTGTTCAAAAATTCAAAAGGAATCCAAAGGAGTACTTTGTGCTTGTTCCTCCCACCTTATCTGGTTCACCACTAGCTTCGGCAATCACTGTCACAAGTGAGAGCTGAGGGAATGCTGAGTCTGGAGTCATCACTCAGCTAACAAGTTAGTGCTTCTGCAAGATACATGGCAACTTGCTGACTGCCAGCACCTTATTTTGGACACGAGTCAGACTAGGCAGAGAGAAGGGATGCAAGAGCTCACAAAAACTCATGGCTCTGGGTTTTTGGCAAAAACTTCATGCGCCCAGGTTGGGTTTTGAAGGCGGAGGCTTGTAATCCTATTTGCCAGAACCTCTTGGATTTGAGGGTCATATTAATCATCCCTCTCTGCAGCATACTGCAAAATATACCATTCTTTTGGAGTGATTGCTTTTTGGTAACTCATTTTCTCAGTACAAATATATGCCCAATTAATATATATATGAGAGGAGGAATATGCAAGTATAATTTTAAATCAATATAGATATGGAATATGGGGAACGTAAAGATCAGAAGAAAATCCCTGAAAAGGGACATACTGTGAATATAAGAATTATTTTCATACTGTTTTCTTCTTTGTCTCTAAAAAGCAATCATTTATTTTTAGTAAAATAGCCAGGATTAAGTTTTTCAGCTGGCTGTCCAAATTCTTTCCACCAACGACACGTTTCTGCAGCCAGAACAATAGTGCACAACATGTGCATAGGCTTGCCCTTTACCCATTGTTACTCACAGTTACTCTGTAGAGTAATTTCACCTGGATGGTTCAGAAACCAGAAACCTAAATTTTTACTTTATTGGAAAGGATGACATTTTCAGAAGAGTTTTGGGATTGACTCCTGCTAAATATAGGTGACAGTTATTGTCTGGCTGCAATAACCACTTCAAAAATCTCAGCCCCGAAAGTCCATGTGACAGCTATCAGTCCAAGGAGCTAGCAGAAAAATTGTATACTTGCCAGGACTTTGCAGAGGCAGTCAGAAAACCACAGTTAAGAAACATTTAAAAACAGAACAAAACTTCACCGTCTTGGAAAGCGAGTACTCTGACACCCAGCCAGTGTATTTCATAAAACACTGAACAAAAACGAGATCTTTGAACAGCACACCCTTTTCCAGTATAAAGCCTGCACACCACCACAGGGCAGCCCCTGTTTGAAGACACCTGATCCATCCCACCGGTCAGCATTAACATTATAAAAGAGAACACTATTACCTGGCACACTTCTGCATTCCAGCGAGGATGCTAACTGTTAAATCCATGGATGCTAAGCTAAATGTCGTTACTAGATAAAAGTAAATAATCTGCATAAAGTAAACAGTTTTCAGCTCTTGGATCTATAGCTAGAAGAATAGGTACGTGGGATAAAATTTTACTATTAACCTCAGAGTTAATTGTTTGGTTCTCTGCCTGCACCATCAGTTACCAAACCAACTTTGCTGACTAGTACTGAGTGAGCTGTTACGTACCAGAGTTCAAAACAGAGGTATGCTGATAACAAAAAATGTGTACCTAAAACTTATCTGCTGTTTGAAAACTTCAGAGCATAAGGTATATACTTCTCTTGCTGTGTCTTAAAAGCAATTTATGAAAGAAATAAACAAATAAATAAGGAACAAATGATTGAAATGAACAGATGATATGAAAAAATATTGATTTGCCATCAATGCATTTTAAACTATTTGAACCTGCTTCTGATTATCTTATGAGCTTTCCATTTGGCATTTACTGCTCCAGATTATCTTACCTGCTTTCCATTTAGCACGTAACAAACCCTTTTGGGTCTGATCAAACATAAGCTAAAATTAAATACTTCCTATTTCCATCAAATACTATTCTGATTTGCATTGTTTTGTTCCTTGGTTAGTTTGGTAAGGGAGGGTGGCGGATGATTTTCAATCTGTTCTCACCGCGAGCTGGCACAGCCCACCAGGGACAGGAGCAGGGCAAGGGAGCGCAGGAAGGGGGGAGCGGAGCCGGGGGCAGGCGTGGGACCCACGCCACATCCCAGAGCACAAAACCCCGCAGGAAAAATTACCTTCAGCCTCAGTCAGTGCTACAGCAAGCCCATAAGACTTTGATGAAATTTGCCTCTTTTCTCAATATATGCCGGTTGACCACAACTCAGTCCACTTAATCAGATAAGCTTTTAGTTCTTGGCTGGAGTCACTGATAAGCACCTTTGGGTTGTGCTGCTTAGAGATCTGCCAAAAGGCCTTGGATTGATTCGGTTCTGTTGCTGTACTGAGTGTGTGAACAAAAACGTCCAGAAGGAGTCATTTCATGTTTACATTGAAATGTGTTTCCTCAAGTTTTCCAGTAATCCGCTTTCTGCAAATATTTGAGCTGGTGAAGTCTGATCACACAAACATTATGGAAAGTGAACACCAAACAGCTGTGAGCCAAATAAACTAATTTAAAATCCAGAGAGGACATTTGCAGAATTCAATCAGTACCACTACCTATAGCTCCCGAGAAAAAGAGAGCTCAGTTCCTCTTGTTGAATGCATGCGATTTGGTGTAATTAACTAAGAAGTTGTTGGATCAACGATTTGAGCCCCAAGGCTGGGATACTCTGCAAGGGGTGAGTAGTGAGGAGTATTTCTGTCTGCTTAAGCTTGGGCTTAACCTGCAGTGCAACTGTAGTCTCACAGGGCTGTTGTGTGTAGATGCTTTGCTGAACCCAGAACTGTGCAATTATAAAATATTATTGTACAATCATTTAAATGTGGGTAATTTAAACTAGGCCTCCTGCATTTGGTGGTTCCTACACTTTTCCCTTTCTTTTCTTTAACTTTATTGATTTCTTTAATTTTCTATTTGAATTCTGGAACGTAATCAGCTGGAAAACCAAGCACGCAGAAAAGAGCGTTGTGGGGCTTCCAGCCAGGCCCAGCACTGCCCCAGGAAACACGGGGGCACCTTGACTTTGCCTGGTATCAGGAGGCACTCGGCACCTAGCATGACTGGCCAATGTAAATGAACGCTGGCAGGGGGCTGATACGCCAGAATTAAAGGTGATATACAATTAGTCCGTATGACTTTTGTTGATAATAATTGCAGGCTGCATTCTGCTAATCTAGATGACTGTCACTGTGCGCTGAGGGCGTAAGTTATCTGCAAAGGTTTCATATTTCTTTTCAGACAAGGAGTTATCCATTGGTAAAACTGAAAGCGATTACCTTAACGTGCTCTCTGCCAAGGCTGCCTAGCAGAACACGTGCAGAGCTTTTTTGGCCATTCTTCCCCGCCGAGCAGCCCTGCCCCTACACCTCCCTGCTGCAGCACAGCCGGGCACGGGAGGGCTCCTGGGGAATGAGAGCAACGTCTGAGTAAATCACTGCGGGGAAACACAACAAGTAAATACTTGAACTGTGTTGTCCAGTGAAAAGGAAACAAGACCATCTTGCGGTGGGAGAAGGGGCATGAAAAGATGTTAATCGCATGAGCAGTAATCTCTTTGGCTGTTCAGTGTGCCACACTTGGGCTTTGTTTGCCTTGACTTATCTGGCTTACTTACCCCAATCTGTGTGATCACGGAGGTGGTGGAGGGCCTCTTTAAGTGCGCAGGAGATCAGCTACTGGAGGAGGGCAATGAAACGTTAAGGAGGAAAGGTGGTATCATAAAGAAAAGCAACCTTCAAGGCCACCTATCTAGACAAAAGGGCTCAGACAGGCAATAAAAGCAGAAAATCATTGAGACAGCAATGAATTATGAAGGCCAGTAAAACCCACAACTGAATTTACAGAATCAGCTTCCCCATATGTGTAGAAAAATGCTTTTCCACAGGAACTGGAGATACGAAAATTTGTATTGCAGATTAATTACAGCTTTGTTTAGCAGAACTGGGAGGGGGAGTTCAGCTCGGTCAAAATAGTGTGGATATTAATAGTGTTAAACTTTCCGAATCTCAAATACTGCCAGGAAATCATTAACATTACATTTAACAATTTCAGGTACTTCTGGGTTTGAACTCCAATTTTATTATTTATGGAATCTTGATTGCAGAAAAAACATACCCAGCACTTGTATTTAGATTCTGTTTACAAAGGAACTCTGTGTTCTCCCTGGAACTTGCATAAGAACAGAAAAGTAGATTATGTGGTTTCTTAATAGTTCTTCACAAAGAGTCTTCTGTTTCTGACAAATGGTTTATGCAAATGTATTCTCTGTACTGCTTCAAGCAGTACTCATGGAAAAATGACATTTTGCAATAGGGGACAATGAATATTCAATGCATCATTTCTTAGGTGAGCTAATGGACAGCTTGTATTCCAGAGCCACTGCCATTCTCTGATTTTGAAATTTTGACAGAGGGCAGAGAATTATCAACCGGCAGTGGGAACTGAAAAGCACTGGCTCTCAGCCCTTCCAACAGTATTCCAAGAAAGGCAATTTAGGACTTTATATTGCAGACTAGAAGAAAATTTTTAGTTTCTGTAATCTCAACTAAAGGGCTGTTGTACAAAGGGCAATATGGGTAAAAAAATCTAGCTGCATCCTTGAAGTCATAGCTACTGCTGGACTGTGGAAGGGCAAGAGGGTGAAAGCTTCACAAAAGCCTCCCACAGATATTAATCCCTGGTGTGAATGGCACAAAAAAGAGGCAATTTGGAATGTACAGGCTGTATCTTACAGCCCTTATTCATACAAGCAGGCACACTGAAGTCAATGGCTTTGTTTGTATTGGGCTAGGACGCGCCTGAGAGCAAAGGCTGCATGAGGAGCCCTCAGTTTGCAGTCCAGTTCAGAAAGGATGGGTTGGCAGTGGGAAATTGACCTTTTCACGACAAAACCGACTTAAGCCATCCGTTCACATACAACTGCTATATATAAATGTGTTAATTTGATAAAGACCAAGAAAATAAAAGGACTAAGAAAAGCAAGTTGAAGTAGCTATAATGTAAATATTTTAAGCCTCCTTTGCCTCAAATGCACCTCATGTGAGAGCAGTAAGCTTTTAGAGTTGAGTCCCATGAGTGATCGTAACAGATCGTAAGGAAAATAGGCAGGCTTTACTCTCTCCTCCTCTCAACTCTGCACTTGCTGCAGTTTTTCACAAACATTTTTCTGGTTTGGAGATAGGATGTGAGTTGTTCTCAAGAGTTGTTCTCAAGAGTAAGGGAATCTCAGCTTGTCCAATTCCTTAGCCATTTGTATTTTGTAGTCTTCTACAGTTACCAGAAAGCTGGATAACTATATCTTTGAAACTTAGACATTTGGAGATAAAGAATTGTTAGTAAAATCTTCATGCAGATTGAAAAGAGGATCGGATCTCTTATGTTCACTTATAGCAAAGGTATTCCGTGTATGAAGCAGAGTAATTAATACCTTTGATCGCTGGGCTTTTCCTGTTTATCACATTAAGTGCAATTGGAGATTAGAAAACAATTTCATGCATATAATTGTCTTCTAGTAAGTACATTTGATTAACAGGTGACCTCAAAAGAGATATTTTGGACATACTTTAAAACTTGCATTCCAAATAGTGAATTTAACAACAATGCTGTAAAAAAAATACACATTAGGTATTTCATTTACACACAGTCATCTGAAGTTAATAGCCCAAATTCAGTGTTTGGTTGCCTCACCATAATTCCTGAATTACTTCAACCGTTAATCCATTCATTCAACAAGGTAATTGTGGACCAAGACTCAGCAACTGAGACTAGACATCCTGCGCTACAGGATCAGATAGCACTGAATCTGCCTCAGTTGTTTTTACAAACTATGTCGAGAAAAATCAGAAACTTTTTGCTTAGTCCAGATCTATGTAATAGTAATACAGGTCAAAAAGATTGCAGTATTTCACTTTTTTTTTAGTTCCATCAGCAGAGGTGCTTTAAGAAAATTTCCTAATGAATTGTTCAAGAAGTAATAAAAATTCCAATCTACACGTAGCAATATCGTCCACTGCTAGAGGTTTAAATAAATCTTCAGGGATGGTGAAAAGCCCTACCTTCTTTGTCGAGGCTGAGGTTTTGCTAAATATATGTTTTTAATGGCCTTATGTGGATTGTATATGCTAATATCAAGATTCTAAGCTGAGCATTGTTTCCAGCTTCCCTGGACTGCATTTCTGGCTCACGAACAAACAAATATTGAAAGTAATTCACAGAGGAAAAAAATTACTGAACACACCAAAGACGTGTTCCATTTGTAGATTTAATTAAGATATCATGTCAATAGAAAAGCACTCAGTCACATAGTAATGATTTCCTGCTGCTGTATATGCACCAAGCCAAAGCTGAGGAGTTGATTTTTGAAGTAGGAGATACTGGTCCTGCCACAGCTGCCAAGACAAGTGATATGACACTTTTGTAGGTAATGACTGAATTTGGTTTAATAATTTAACCTCGTGGAAATCCTGAACAGCTGCTTGACAGAGAGGAGGAGAATGTCAGAAGAAAGGTCAGGTCTGTACTTACTCCTTCCCTCGGGGTCAGTTGTTGGCCACTGCCAGACATCGCAGCCGGGGTGACTGGCTTTTTGGTCAGACCCATCAGGGTCATTTTGGAGCAGATGAAAGTTGTCTGGCTGACAGACTCTCAGTGTCACCGCAGCTTTGGATGCCTAACTTCATGTGATCTTTTGAAAGCAACAGGACTTCCCGAAATCTAATTGCTGCTTAGTGTGGGGAAAGTACTGGAGTTTGTGTCATCTGCCCGGATTGCTTACCTAGCACCATTCAGGAGAAGTCCAGCTTACCTCTAAATGTAGTTGATGTGGTGAAGCTGGGGCATTCTCACAGTGTAAAACCATGGCCTAGAAGCTGCACTGCTCGCTGTGGGGCACAGCTGGGAAAGAGAAGGAAATTAGAGAGGAGTAGGTGGAGAACTCCGACAGCTCCCCAGCGGGACTATGATCCTCTGAGACCTGTACAGAGCCTGAACAGGTAAGGAAAGCCTTTTGCAACTCTAGGGCCAGAGTGAAAGAGAGATTTGGGATGCCAAATCCAGTCCCGATCACTCTTCCCTCACTGGTGTGTTTAGCTCAGGCTACACACAGCAGAGGCTTTAGACCAGCTAATGTATTTTTAGCAAGTAAAAGGCCAGATAGGTTATTTTCAGCAATTAAAAATGAGTCGTCATTTTGATTTGCAATTTCCAGGAACTATGCCATTCTGATGAATAAATAAAAAGGTAGGTATACATCTTAAACAGTAAAAGTCCTCAGTTTACCCAAATTGTTGCATGTCAAGCTGCAGCTAAAAAGACAGTATTTTGATCTCTCCATCAGGCTCCTTCATTTGATGCATGCAAAGCATCAAATTTGCTTTGATGCAACTTTGCAATCAAATTTCCTTTGATTGCAACTACATCCCAATAACTTTCCCCAGACAGGCACAGATAGGTGCTGTTATATTTGCAAATCACATTTCTGACACTGAGCCTAACATGAAGAGAAAATGGCTTAAAACTTGACCAGAATCAATACTGAGACTGTAACAGAATTTGGAGTGTAAACTCAGGCTACTACTATTGTAACCTCAAAGTCTCTCTCAAATTCTGTCTTGGAATTCATGCTTACCCTACTTAGAGAGATCCTGAAATACTTCTTATATAACTGCTCAGGAAAAGCTGTATGTGGGGAATAAACTACTGAACTGGCATTAATTTCATTTTACTCTAGTGTTCTGCAATATGACATATTTTACATCAACTCCGCTGTGTAAGGTTCTTCTATCTATCAACTTAAAGAGAAAAGTTTGACACTAAATTTATTTCTTGGATAATATACTGGATGCTTCTGAAGTCTACACTGAAGCATGAAGTGATAGTGTCTGCTGAAGCCATCAGTTCTTATTGACAAGTCTGGTTAAATTATCAGGTTGTATGTAATTTTATTTGAGTGTAGGAAAATGAAGGTTATAGCCAAAAGCTTGGTGGGGTTTTCTTTCCTGAGATGATGATTTATTCATTTTGGCTTCAATAGCTACGGTGTCAGGCGTATTTTATATTTTTCCAACTTTGACACTTCAAACATTTGATTTCCCTTTGCAACTTCCAACCTAAAACATGTTTCCCATTATAGATATTCAAGTGACTGCCTTGCACACACTGACTCATGAGGCTGGTTTTTATTTTCACAAAATATATAACCCTATTTGAATAAAATACAGATGGTGTCCAATACATTAAACACAGCAAATTCACCATTCCCTCCTTCATCCCCTCTGTGTTCCGTTCCCCAGATTTTCTGTGGCTGTATGAAATCTTATCAGCCTCAACAGCTCCGAGAGGACATGGCAGCAGAAATTTGATGCCACTCATGTATGGTTTGCTACAATAAATTATGTGTAGGTTTTTAATCATTAGGGTTTGTTTTTTTTTTTTTTTTAGGATTCTGTATTTGAAGCTCTGCCTTAAAGTGAGCGGCATGCCCCTTGGAAGGTACTGAACAGCCAGCTTCACATGGTCCTGTGGCAGAGTTTGAATTAAGGGCAATCAACATGGAATATGGCACCAAATAACTTCCCTTGCCAGGTGACAGCTGGAGCAGATTCAGTGGCCTCTTACATCGCCAAACAATTCAGAAGGAAAAAAAAATTAGGCAATATGCTAATAGTATAGTAAATTAACTGAGTAAATTAGTAAAAACTGCTGAAATTAGTTGAAGAAAAATTGTTCTGGGTTCGCTATGAAAGCATACGTATACATACACATAAAGTTTACTTGGAATGCACAAGATCTAGGTTTTTGGATAAGATTCTATCAGCATCACTAGATGGCATTGGAGGGTGCTTTATCTCATCATAGGAAAAAGGTAGCTTTTGTCAGCAGTCCATAGTAATTTTTATTAGGAACACTAGTAGTTAAGGAATTTATTCCAAGCAAGCTGAAGGCATGTTCTATGCAACTTTGGTGAAGGAATTGCAACACGAAGCAACAACCAAGGCTGGCTGAGCAGTCACTACATTGCTGCAATTTCCTTCTCTCACACAAGGAGTCCACCATCTCTGAGCTAGAACTGGAAGACTGAAATTTGGACAGAAGTAAATTGCAAAGGGTACCTAAGAAACTGAAAACCGATATTACATGGGCTGGTGACTTCAGAGAGGTAAGAGTTAATCTGTTCCTGAGAATTAGGGTGGAATTTTTTATCCTGCATGTTTGTTTTTCCCCCACAGCAAATTATACAAATACTATAATATAAATGGTATCTCTGTTTTTCTTACACCTTTTTTACTATATAGTTCTCATGTCCCTTTCCTATTACATTTAGAATGAAATACATTTGCCTTCCTGTGATATTTTTATTTAGCATCAACATCCACTTTGGAATTACTGCTAATTTTAGTTGCCTACTCTTGTCCATTGATTGTTACTGCAAAGCAGCCATGCAGAATCAGTTGCACCACAGCTACAGTGTTTTCTGAATTGCATGGTTATTATTATACTTACAGAGTTCTCTTTTATTCATACTCTTCAGTAGTTGGTAAAAAGAAGCAAAGAGGAGTTTGTTCCCATATGAACACGATTCTAAGAGCTCAGTCTTTAAGAAATGGACTGTATATCAGAATAATTATAGGTCATGGAACATATGTTGCAATATAAGGCAGCAAAATGGTGATTTCTTTTCACATCTGCCACCTTGACCCACAATCTAAGTCATTAAACTTTTCAATTCTCCAGGTAGACTGTGCAGAGTCTGTTTGCAAATTCATTGCCTGTATGACAAAATGAGCATTATTTTTTGCCTCTGTAATACTCTTTCTGCTTAAGAGCTGCCTTTTATCAAAATTCTATAATGAATCAGAAATCAGAGCCATATACAGATGAAAACCTGACGTTTAATTTAAGTGTTTCCATTCTTCAAACAGGCTTTAGGTTTGTTACTCTTGGGTACTAAAGGACAGGATGGTAAAACATGTAGAAATAGTAGCATTTATGCTGATCAACAGCTTGTGTCCAAGAATGAGGTAATACCTACTAGTAAGAAGTCATACAAGGTTTTTAATAGGTCATGAACTCACACAAAGCCAAGGTCTTGTATAAAACGTTAGGTACACCCACTTCTAAAAGTGCCCCTGTGCCCCTGGTCATCTATTTGTCGGACTGACTGCTCTGCATTCCTTCTAGTGTATTTATAGAAAGCTGCAATTTGTAAATACCAATTTGTACCATTATCTTCATACACACCAGGTACTTGTAATATTGAAAACTGGAAATTGTTCTTAGAGCATATTGGATGTCAGCAAAAGGATGATAAATAAGAATGGCATTATACCATTAAACAGGGAGTGTAAATGTGTAGAACTCTTATTCCTTTCCTCAGATTATTATTTATTAAATAGTATGTCTTTAATTTGCTGTGTCTTGCTAAAGCGTTCATCTTAAAGTAAGGTCACTTTTCATGTTGTCATTGTTTAACTCCCATGGGAACACGCACACGTGCTCATACACACACACACACACACACACACACACGTGTGTGTATATATGGGATGATTTTCCCATATTTTTCCTTACTTATATCGTCCAAACATTTAGGTGCAAGAGGTAGGTTTTATTAAATTTCTACTCCATAGATACTTTAAAATCTAACAGTCTGATTCTGTTTTGTGTGAACATAAATCAAGGATTAACTGAATTACACTGGTAAAATCAAGCTAAGTAAGATCAGATTCTGGCTTTATCATTTCAAGTAGCCACCAGATAGTTGAGCCTTCCTTCTCAGCCTCACAGTCATTTGCTGAAAAACTGTGGTTAGCAGCGATTTTTTGTTTAAATGCCACAATTTCTAATAAATGTGTTGCTTGCCCTCTGGCTTGACATCAAAGACAGTTTCATAATGAGGGTGGCTCCTACTGAATTATATTTCCCCTCAGTTTGCATGGGGAAGTGGGGCACCTATCACACAAAGGCAATTGTTGACTGCATGCATCTACAAAGGGAAGAGACACAGCATTTTGTTTCCTTCACATTTTTAAAATGTCGCTCTTAAAAGCATCCATGTCAACCTGAAAAGAAAAATCACTTGTACTTAGTCGCAAGCAACTAAGTTGTTAGAGTTAAAAGGCTAAGGTCCATGTCTGTGCTGAAGGAAGGATACGGACCCTGGGAGCTCTCAGAGGCAGCCAGCCTGAGTCAACCCAATGTGTCCCACTCCTGTTTAAAACTCAGAGAGAAAAAAATGTTTTCTTAAAAAAAAAAAAAATTAATGATCGCATCTCAAAAAACATTAAGCAGGTATGAGTGTAAAATCTTTATATACTGCCTGCTTTTCACAAATCTTCCTCTTCTTCTTTGAGGCCTATTTTCTTCTTTCTGCAGTCCATTGATGAAAACACTTCAGTTGAGACTTTTCAACGCAAATCTGTTTGACTTCTTTCAACACTC
>NW_009601122.1:27300-53971 GCF_000690535.1 Cariama cristata
TTTTCCTGGAAAAACTTTTGAATAGTCTTTGCACTCTTTTTTCCACTTTTTTTTTTTTTTTTTATCCTGGGAGTAGGTTTTAGTTAGCCTTCAAAGAATTTAGTGCTAAAGAATACAAGATAAGGCTCTCTCTACTAAAGTTTGAACACCCCTGTATTCATACGTTTCTTCCTGACAGGCAACATAACACGATCTTTGGATGTTTACTATCACCTTCCATATGCTTTGAATTACAAGTCCTCTAAATCATTTGCTTAATCTAAATTATTATCAACAAGAGTGTCTTTTTTGTTCCAAATAGTAACAGTGCATGAAGGCATGGGGTCTTCTAAACATGAAGAGGGTCAGCACCAGTGGAAGTGGAATAACGGTGCCTATTTTGCCTCTCTCCAGTTCTCCTTGTAAGGCGTGCCTCCTGCCCGTCCCCAGGTGTCTGTTGGAGGAGGCTGCGGAGAGCAGCCGTGCAGGGCAGCCCCGCAGTGAGCTGCTGGGTCTCTGCTCTCCATATCCCTAGCAGAGAGACCCCATGTGGGTAGCTATGTTTTTCCGGATGCTTGTCTGTGACTAACTGATTAGTCACTAAGTCTACTCCTTTGCTCACCTGGTGTGAACACAAGGCTGCATGGACTTATCATGAGCTGTGGTACAAGTTGATAAGGTGAATTTCAGAGGCAGGGACAAGGTCTTCACTGTGCACCTACCATGGTCAGGTCCTGCTCCAGGACAGTGGTCCCCAGTGGTCAGCACATCACTTATGGTAACTGGCAATAGGAAGACGTGCCTTCACTCCAAGCTGCTCTGCTTGCTGCACCCCACTCTACCATCCTCACAAATCTTATGGGAAACTTGGTGGTCGTGGCTGGCAGAACTACTAAGTAAAATGCCTCAGGGAAAGGCAGGGCAAAACACATTAGGAACAGTCGTACTTACATTAAACTCCTTCATCTCATGTTGGGAGAACATCTCTCTCAGATTCTCCACCAGTGTCTCACTGCCCATCCAACCCCCCTCACCCTCTATACAAACTTACCTGACCTCCTCTGCTGGCAACAGGGCCCATTTGTTTTCAGGCTTTCTCTCAGGGTCATGAATGCTCATGGTGACATCACTAATTTCACCTCAGATTTCTCTTAGACACGATGCTTTTAGAGATCTCTTACCCAGCCAAAACGAGCACAGCGTTTTAACAACCTGTTTCTGGAGCTGAATACATGAGACCTCAGCTTTCCACTTAAAAAGACACATTGAAGTTGGGGAGAAAGCTTTCAAAAATGACCAGAGAGAAAACGGTAGGCTTAGACAAGATACAGAAAAACCAGAACACATTTTTGTTTTGGTCTAAGCAAAGACCAAAGCTCTTGGCGTGTCTCCACTACAACCCTCAGGATATCAGGCTAGAGGTGATGCTGAGCAGTGCCCATTTTGTTGCCTGGAGTCTGTTCCCAGTGTTGGGGCTAGTGTCACCTCTTCACCAAGCCATCCCGGAGATGGTGGGCAGCTCTCGGAGGCTGGGCAGCCTGGCCGGGGCAATGCAGCACTGGGCTGGACCAAACGCTCAGCACAGCCCCTTGCAACACTGCAGCACCCGCTGCTTCATGCAGCTCTCACTTCTCCAGATGAACTCAACATCCTGTTTAGCACCTCATTTTCTCCACAGCTAATTGGCTTTTCACTGAGGAAATAAGCTCTCCCTGTTCAGCATGGCATGTACATAAATACGTATACACATACACACACGTGCATGCATGCACACAGACATCAGTCTTTTAAAGCCCTGTGGTGTCTTCTTTCATATTGCTACCTTGTGGGTTGAGGAAGCCAGGAAATGTAAAAAGCAGTCAAAATGTTAGAGGGAAAAACAGATAGAAATGCCTTTTCCACAGAAAATGTGGAGCAGCTCTGGGCTGACTGGCCCAGACCTGCCAGCTCACTTCATGCCTTGCTTTCTCCTCCTCCTCCTCCTTCTCCTCCTCCTCCTTCTCCTCTGTGGCTTCTGAGGGGTTTCCATGCCACAAGCACCAGCCACGCACTTTGATGAACCAGACCCACTGCTGCCAAAGACACTTTCTCCCCATAAATTCAGACTTTTACCAGTGCTCATTACAGCTATTAAATTCACTTATTGTAGTATCACGCCTCTCTTCTTATTAAGGTTTTAATGAGCATTTCCACTGGAAAGCCTTACTCTCAAAGAGTTATAAAACTGACTGTATAAAGTTGATTATCACAGAAATTTAGAATCCAGCTTCTTGGCTCACAGCTATGTTTCTTTCTTGCTTACTGGATCTGTTCGCAAAAGCTGATGTAAATTGGTTTGGCAAGTTTGTTTAATTCCAGGAATAAACAATTCCTGACTTAAGAGGCATTTTTTTCCCATGTGCGGAAAGTGATGGAATGAAATTATCCTAGGTTACCTGACTACAACATTAAAGAATTACCCCAGATATCTTTTTTTTTCTTTTAAAGGTTGGTATTTTTTTACCTAGGAATGTAACTAAAGAATTTAACCGTTCACATTATTTTTAAATGCTGAGTATTTTTGGAACAGTGTACATTGCTTAATGGGAAGGCAATCACAGGAGGTTAAAGACTTTCAAAATACATACCAGCACCTCGCTGCCAACAACCCCTATCACTTCAATGAACTGTGCAGTATGTGTTGGCATGATTTATGTAGCAATTTTAAAAGAATCTGTAGTGTTTGTTTATTACCACAGCATGATTGATGGGTTCCTAAGTGCATGGCGACATAATCAGCTGAGCTATTACGGCTGGGAGTTTGATAATTTGTGAGTTACAGCCGCTACAGCACGTCATTTCAGTCAATTGCCAGAAGTCGTTAGAGTATCAGTGACCTCAGAGAAACCGCAGTGAGACGAGACCCACTGCCGACGGTGTCACTGTCGGACCATCTCTCCTGCATGGTCACACCGCTGCCCAGCTTCCCTGGCTCCCCTACTCTCCCTCCCTGACCCTCCTTCGTACAGAAAATACACCAATTAGCCCAACAAGCAATTCCGTCAGGTCCTGCTCTCGTCCTCGCCCCTTGCAAATGTTAAAAGACTGGTACCAGTGTGACTCAAACCACAGAGTAGGAAAGGCTACACAAGAGCTGTCTTCTAACAGTCACTCAGTTTGTGACAGACAACCGCATAGACAAAGCCACCATGTACCCTGGAAGCACATCCTTCCCTGGGAGCCACTGGAACAACCACAGTTCCTTCCTGGGAAAAATATCCCAGGCTTAAGTTTACATACAATACATTACATCTAAGCCTTCACTGGATTTAGGCATTTATTTGCAACACAAAAAAATTGAGTATGAAAGAAATTGTATTTATCTTTTATTTTTTTTACAAAAATAAACAATTTGAGAAACAAAAGCACATTTTTTTTCCTGACTGTACAAACTACAAAACAGTATGACATTGGTCACTTTAGCGTTTACTTTATTGCTTTCACTGAAAGCAAATTCTCTAGACACACCATGCCTGTAAAACACATTTTGTATAGAATTAAGGCTAGCATTCATTTGACATTATTAAGGTCATTTACTTCATTCACTCTAAGAATTAGCAAGCGGTGCCTTAGAAAACCAAGGATTTGATGATAAAAAATACGAATAACTGCAAGATAGTCATTAAGATAGTACCGTTCCACCAGCTGGATTGCTTTGCTAGTCTGTCAAAGATGTGGCTTCCTGAACAATTCAAATTGGATTCAACAGAAGTCTTAAGCACAAGCTTAATTGTAAGCATATGCTCAGGCCTATCCCCATTCAGCAAAGCACTCAGCACTTGGGTAAGTCCCTGCCCTTGCAGTGGGACTATTCATATGCTTATGTCATTTGCTAGACCTACAGAATGTCTCTTTTAAATTAAAAATGAAACTTTATGATAACATTGGAAGCAAAAATGAAAATTAGCTACAGTCTTGCAATTCTAAACATAATCAATTCCTTCCTTTTGACAAATACGCCGGCACCACATATTTGGTAGCTTTAACACAAATGCTGATTGTCTTCAGTAACGTTTGTTATTCAGCTTACAAACTGATACGCTTCGGTTGCTCTGTTGTGATTGTACGTGCCCAAATAAATATCAGCACAGACGATACAGACTTCCCATAGAAATTATCAACTTTCAGCCCTGTACACACGTACAGGTAAGAAACATTATGCTAACCTTGGTTAGAAAAGCCAGAGCTGCCAGCTGATTTATAACCAAAATTATACCCTAACAGTGTATCATACCTTGTATTTTGCTTTGTTTTTTTTTAAAAAAATCACATTTTCAAAATGTTGTTTTATTGCACATTCATCCTGGTCATGCAGGTTATTTCTTTAAAGTTTTGTTTAGCACTCTATAGATTAGAATGAGTAATAGTGCAATTATCTCTCCGGCCACAGCCGCCTTCTACCTAACAGCTGCCTATATTTATACACAAACAGCTCTTGCCACTCACGTGTCAGACTGAGCCACTTTAGGTGTCAGTCTGTCACCTTCACATATGTTATCTTGTCAGGATCAGGCATGATATGATTTGAGGCCATCTTGAAGAAGACAAGCTGCCGACCTGCACCGAATAGGAAAAGGGGGGGGGGGGGGGGGGGGGGGGGCGGAAGGAAAAAAAAATAATTAGAAGTGATGTGCAAAAGGTTGCCTACATTAAAATACTGATATTTCATATTCTTCTTCAACCTATGCATTCTTCAGGCAACCCAAGACTGAACTCTCTCTTAACTTCAACTGGTATAAAATCAAAATGCTTTTGGCTAAAATGACACCGAAGCTCCCCTGGTGTCGGTATGTTTACTCTTATCTAATTATGGTCAAGATATGGCTGTGCACAGCTAACATGCTAAATGAAGGAAAGGTCTGAAGATTTTAATACAAATTTCACATGATCTTTTAAAAAGTATTTAAAGACTCTCCCACTGATAAAAACAGGCTTGAGTTCGGGGCTTAAATGAAGGACATCCCTTTGACTATACAAGAGCAGAATTGTCTTTGTAGGCTTGAATCTTTGCAAAACTGATCAGTGCAATGTACGTTACACACGACTTTCTCTGAAATAGCCTTTGTTGACGACTTTGTAGCTCTGGGTTTTAACCAAGCTGGAACAAGGTTTCTACTCCTCATGCAAAAAGCACCAGCAAGTGATAACAGGCTGGGTAGTGCAAGGCACCTGCCATACATACATCGGAGGCCAGTGAGGGCTGAACTTGGTGAGGTTTCACTCACCAGTATTTGTGGGAGCCACAGCACAGTTCTTGTACCATCCCTCCATGCTTACTGACCTGGCACTGCATTCACACCCCTGCCTCTCGATGAGTACCTGCTGTCCCACAGACGTGCTCTGCCATTGCCTGTCCTTGCAGCAGAGCCCACAGAGATACTTCCCACATCTGTTCAACCTCTGCCTTCCCTCTCTCTAAACTTCAGAAAATCAAATGGTATTTACTCCCAGCCTGCCTCTCTAGGGGGTTCCCATAACACTGTTTTCTTAAAAAGTATCACATGGCAAACAGGGTGCCCCAACTACTGAGCAAATTTCCATGCTGCGGGTTTCAGGGACTCAAGAGCTCGTGCATCAGGAAGGACATGGTAAAGGGAATGGTAAGTAAGAGTAGAAATACTGCCATTATGTCTCATTTGCTTTTAATATTGTAACCTGAGACAGGAACTGCTCTACATGTCCTATGAATTTCCCTGTGCCACAGTAAGTACTTTTTTTAGTATATTAATTAACTTCAATAGTCTGACTAGAGATAGTCTGACATGATGACCGAGTAGTTACCGGTTAGCCATAGGCGAGGTTAATATAAATTAGTTTTTTCTAGGTTCCATGGAAGTCTCTGTTCACACGTCCCAGAAGCACAAAAAAAAATGCAAAAAGCCGTAGCAGCACATTGCCTAAAATGCTCCAAAATATCTGAACTGTCTGAAGTTTCTACTCGTTTGTGATGCTTTCAGATCTGGGGACCTGTGAGGCATGTACATAAGCCTGGCTGTGGTGTGTATTTATGTTGCTCAACTAAGCACAACTGAAGCACCCAACTGCGCACAGGGTAGACTTTGTCTTTGAAGTTAAGACATGTTGCGATCACAGATGCACAGACAGAAAGCTGAGCCTCCAAGCCTAAATTAACTCGCAACACTAAAGTCTGGGGCAGAGCAAGAAATTCAACCAGCTTTCCCAAGGTGTGGCTAGCATCAGCCACCCCTCCTCTCAAAGACAGGAGCAGGGGAGCTGACCTGGCCCTAGCAGAAAATGGCAATCGCAGGCAGGGAAACAGCACAGCAGTCACAGGATGGGCAAGGGCACGTGTCCGCAATCAAAAATCACAGAAGAAAAACTCATCCTGACTTCAGTGGGTGTTTTAGCTCAGGGGAAGATTATGAAAGAACACAGATTTGGTCCACTGCACCTTATAGGCACAAATATGCCTTTTTTCTTCACTCTTCAAGGGGTGCAGTGTGCTCAGGGGAACACTGCCAGCTGAGCTGGCCGGGGCCGGCTCCAGGGGCATGCGGCTCTCCTGGGCACACAGGGAAGGGGTGCGGGGTTGGGAGCCGGCTGCAGCATTCAGCTCTTTGAAACCCTCAGCTACTCCAGAGCTGCAGCTACCAGAGATTTTTAGCAGAGACTTGTAACATGTTTGTTTCTCAGATTGCTCTGGAGTTGCTTGAAATAGGCACAAGTCTGGTGCAGAAGCAGTGAGCCAGGGCCAATTCTCCGCTCGATGTCAATCGGCATCGACTGCCTGCCTTCAGAGGAACAACACTGGGACTGCCAGGCCCACAGACCTTTTGGAAAATGTATTTCTCTTTTCAATGAGTGTATTCTGTTAGACAAGAAAATGAGTTGTGGTAGCAAATGGGTTTTTCCCCTGCAAATTCTGCTTCTACTTCTACTTGTACTTCTACTTTTACCTTGTTTTACACCCTCCCTTCTTGCTTTCCCTTTAGCCAAAGCCCTACTGCTAGAAGCAATGTTCCCACCAGCGGCAGGGCATCTCTTACACCAGCCAATAAGTCCTAGCTAGATGCATGGGAGAACCTGTTTGGTTTTGTGTCAAACTGCAACAACCATATGCATTGGAAAGATTTGTTTAAATCCAGATGTTAGACCATGTCCTGCATATTTAACTGCAGAAACAGGTCACAGGCTTCTGTTGTTTCTGTTGCTGTGTTTTAAAATAAAACTTCAGATCCCACGGTTTGGAGACCTATGGTCCATGGGCTGTGGCCCTTGGGTGCCAGCTCCTCTGAGTCTGTTCACAGGTTCCTGCTCCTGCACAAGCTGGCAAAGAGCAGCCCCCACCAAAACCAAAACTGCCCCAGCTGGAGCTTCAGAAACTACCCCACATCTAGCTGCTGCTGGTGGCTCCCACAGCACAGCACAGCACACTCCTCAAACTGTATTAAAACACTTAAAGCAGCCAGAATACATGACTCAGCTGCTGCTTCTGCTCCACAGCATACACAACCTACCTGTCCAAGTCGTCTGGTTAGTTAGGACGAAAGCTTTGCACTGGGAGTAGCTGTCACAGATCTCAATGGCTTCATTGACGTCAAACACGGAGAGGAGGCAGCCCTTATGATGGTAAGATGGCCAGCATCTGTAGTTCTCATCAGGAATAGAAGCTTCAGGCACCCGCCTGTACTCTGCAAATAACCAGAGCAAAGCAATCGTTTTGAAAGCTCCAGCAAACTGCTTGTTTTTAACAGGCAAGGTTTATTATAACAGCTAAGGAGCAGGATATATGACGGAAAAGGTGACAGGCTAGACTGTACCAGCCCCGGTTTACACCCAAACGTGTTTATAGCTCTGCACCTTACTTTCCTTTTCCTTTCCCCCTTTCTTCTTCTCACCTTTTTCTCCAGAAAGTGTCTGTACATAAACAGTGTGTGCACAAAACCCTTTCCCTTTCCCCACTGCGTAGGCGAGGCTTTGGTTTTATTAGGAGTTTTATAGGAAGAATGTCCCATTGAATAAACAGCATCCACTTGAATGAACTGACTCACTGTCCTACTTCTTAACAGTGAGCGGGATTGTCGGGGTGAGACCCAACCAGGCATTCCCAGCCCTCCCTCTCCCTCAGAAGAGCATGCTATTTTTCTCTGGCTCCTTTAGAGAAGGAAGAAAAGACAGGCTTTTAATTAAGCAAACTTTTTTTGCTTGCTCAGATTAGCACAAAAGGGGAATCGCTTGATGGGCCTCCGAAGAGAAGGAAAAAAAAAAAGTAGCGGGAGCATGTCAGCGTGATCCTCGCCCAGCGCCTCCGCGCTGCCCTGCCGATTGCTCCTCTCCCTTGGCTGCCGTTCAGTCTCACTTGCCCTTATGAGCTGCCTCTTGTTCTCTGTTCACAGCTCCTCTCACTTTCCCAGCCGCTGACGAGGGTTTCTCTAATGAATACATCAGCAAACTCAACTAATCATTTCTAAACATTTCTATTTAGCAACCAGATGCACAAATTGATGGTTCCCTCCTGTCTCTCCCCCCCGCCCAATACTATTAAAAAAAAAATACATTCTATGTTTCTTCTAATTGTATCTATTATGGAAACCAGAGATGCCTGCCCTGACTCACAGCCTATTCTTAAGTCACTTTAGTTCAGGCATTTTCTGCGTGACATTGCAGATTCAGCTTGCTAATATTTCATACAGCACATCATATGAACGCCACTGAGTCAAAGGCAAGTGTGTCCACTACTCTAAACTGCCAGTATTTCAACTGGGAAAAGCAGTATACATCCATAAGTATCATTCACACCACACAGTTTGAAATAGTGGGAAATAAATGTAGTAAATGCATTCTATTTTAAGCCTGGTTCATTAAAAGTATCACAAGAAACATTCCCAAACAAGAAGCAAAATCAGAGCTGATCATGTCCCACTTAAATGAAAGGCAAAAAAGTTTTCATTAATTCAGAAAATGCAGACTCATGCACATGAAGAAAAAAGCAAATCAAAATGTAGTTCCACATTATAAATCGTCATTTCTCCATCAGAAATATATAAGCATTTCTTCTCAAGAAAAGTCAGAGCATAAATCAAACTGCTACTGGCTGGATAGGTAAAGTCCCTTTTTTCCAATTTCTGTATCAACTGTACAGTGTAACAATAATTGAATGTTACTAAGTAATACTCTCTTATCTCTGTATGGTAACTGCTGAGTACTGATTTGTACCTCCCAGCCAAGGTCAGAAAAATGATGTGCACAAATTAAATGCAAAAAACTCAATTCACTGTTGTCAGCACCACATGCAACTATTTGTATCAGTGAATATGCCATGCTGACTGGATATAAAATGTGACTACCCACAGCTTTTCTTTGCATGGTGACAGAAGTGTCACCTAACACTGCACTTCACCAAACCCCACACCACAGAGGACGTTCACAGAAGGATGGCCCTTGCTGCCGCAGCAGCAGATGAAGCATCTGCCTGATTCTCCATGTCAGCCAGGAGCATGTCCTGGCCCTTCCCAAGGGTGCTCTCGGAGCCTGCCGGGCTCCATGCCGGGGCTGGAGCATCCCTTGGCATGCCATCAGGGCAATAAGCAGAGCAGCCCCTGTGTCACATCATGTATTTTTCTCCATGTGTCCTGGTTTTGGTTGTGATGGAATTCATTTTCTTCCTAGTAGCCGGCACAGTGCTGTGGTTTTTTGATTTAGTATGAGAATAACGTTGGTAACACACTGATGTTCTAGTTGTTGCTAAGTAATGGTTATTCTAAGTCAAGGACTTTTCAGTTTCCCATGCACTGCCAGCGAGGAGCTGCACAAGAAGCTGGGAGGGAGCACAGTGGGGACAGCTGACCCAAACTAGCCAAAGGGATATTGCATACCATAGAGCGTCATGGCCAGTATAGAAACTGGGGGGGGTGGCTGGGAGGGGCCGGTCACTGCTCAGGGATGGGATGGGCATCGGTCAGTGGGTGTACTGTGCATAACTTGGGGGTTTTTTCCTTTGATTTTACTCTTCTCTCTTACTTTGTTATCCTCCTTATCATCATTATCATCATCATCATTATTATTATTAACTTTATTTCAATTATTAAACTGTTCTTGTCTCAAGCCACAGGTTTTACCTTTTTCTGATTCTCCTCCCCATCCCGCCATGGGGCTGGAGAGGAGTGAGCAAGCAGCTGCGTGGTACTTAGTTGCTGGCTGGCGTTAAGCCGCGACACCATGCAATGCAGGAGCCCATCTGGAAGACTCTTATTTTGAATTACTGATCAATTTTTAAACTCTTTTGCACACAAATATGCCTCTTGATATGACTATAGCACTTACTTTCTTCTCAACACTGTTCCCAGTACAGCTGTCAGGGGTTAGGCTCTCGGCTGATGTAAACAGATTTCAAAAGAGCAGTAGTGATTTACCTGACCTGAGGGTCTGTCAGAGGCAGGAGATAAAGTTCTCCCTTTCCATTGACTTTTTCAAGGTGACCAAGCCTGGTAAATCATTTGGGCAGCTTGGACACGTTAATCGACAGAGTTGGGCCAGCAATAACTGCGACGGTGATGGTGAGGTCCTGGCTTGCAGATGCAAGAGAGGATGGAAACATCCATGCCAGTACTTAGGGTGTCTCACCATGCAGCAGAGCCCCGTGGCTGTCTCCACCCTCCTTGCCGCTCCCCACCAGTTCCTACATGAGGGAAGCCACCACCATCTGCAAAGACTCGTGGCCACAGGGTAGCACAACAGCTATACAGCAGCGCAACACACAAGTAAAGAGCATTTTCCTTGGTTGGAACAGCATCAAGTGCCAGACAGGTGAAAATACAGCCACTGGAGTCTAAGTGAAAGCACAGAGTCACAGGAGATCCACAAAGGCAGCTTCTGGCAGCTCCCTCGAACTGACACAAACCACTGAATGCCAGCGGTCTGGGGATCTGAGCCTCCTGCTTACGGTGCCTGCGGGGAGGGGACTGGGATGCAGCAAGGGGGAAAGGCGGGAAAGGCAGGAAAGTAGCCCCTCTCCCCACTTTCATGGCAGGCAGCAGGGGTGGCTGCCTGGGAACGCCTTCCCTCAGCAGCATCCCGATGGGAAGGTGGCCACAAAGAGCAGAGAGTGGGACACATGATGGCCCCACACCCTGGCTTATGCTCCCAAACCAGTCAGGTGCTCCCACTGCCCCAGGAAGCCAACATGGGATCTCCTCTTAAACTATTACAGTTAGAACTGACCAGAAACTCATTGCAACACCAACCAAGTGCTGGTCTGAGGAAACCGCATTTCACTCCAAAACTCAGCAAGGTAGCAGCCTTCCCTATTCACATGGCGAAGGCAAATATCCCTGGAATCTCTTGTTTACACAGCAACAAATTAGGGAGCTGACCCCTTAGCCCTTGTTTGTATGAGTTGTGAAGAAATGCTCTCCTCTCACGTGAACTAGAAGGATGCTCCTGAAGGATGCCCCTCCATTGAGATGTGCCCCGGCAATGACATTAGCCCCAGCCCGCATGAGAGCTGGGCTTCCCTTGCACCTTTAAATGATCATCTCAGTCACTACAGTGCAGTTTCTTGGTCAATTAAGCAATACTCCACTGCTTTAAAGACAGCTCCAGCTCAGGTTTTTGTCCTGCCAAGACCTGAAACTTGCTTAAATGGAGTCCGTGGAATTTGAAGGCTCACAGCAGTAAATCACATCATAAAAAGGTCAAAGTTCTGGTCGATTTCCAGACTAATGGTGTTTAAAACCAATAAATACTTGCCTAATACTATAAATGCAGCCATAAATTTACACTTTTGCATACATACACGTAGCTTGACACAGAGTACATAAAGTCTATCAAGGTAATGGCAAGGAGTAGATCAGAGAAATGCAAGACGCTCCTACCAGTATCACAAGGGAAAAAGAATCCTTTTCTCCATCTACTGGTTCTGTGAGGATTGAAGCAAATAAATACAATGCAGTAAGCCTAATCTTGATGTCACTTACAACAGATTTACTCAGCTTAACATACGGCAGCTGATTCCCTGCTCACAGGTATACAAATAAGTCCTACTAGGAAACATTTTTCCTGCCCTGTTTGGACTTCCAAGTATCTTGCTATGCTGAATCTGGGCAGTCCTCAAAGGTTTTGTTTTGTGGTATTTTTAACAGTTTTAAAATATTTTTACAAGTTTGTTCTGGTCAATCAAAACACGCTGTTTTGATCAGGCCAAAATCTCCTTAGAGGTTTCTTACAGTGCTAGCTAGCCCCCACGACGGCCACAGTGATATTCAAACTGAGCACCTTCTCGTGATAGGTAACAGAGGCATCTTTAAAAGCAATCTGCAGCATCACTGACCAGTGCAACAGCTATTAAAAAAAAAAAAAGCCAATGCTTTAAAAATCTTATTCTAAAGTTTTTCCATCAAAAATCACCTGTGTTGTCCCAAAGCCAACTACAATCTATAAACATACTCATTTTCACTGTACTAGACTGAATCATATAAATAACTCCACAAGTATATAATAAACTATGTGAAACTGTCGGTGGTTTCCCCCTTTTAGCTCATTTGAATCAACCTAAATCTGACTTTAATCAGTCCTAATGACCATCTATTTCAGCCACAGCAGCCAGATTGCATTTTTACTACCAACTACAGCTACTTGTTGGAAATTTGCCCAGTTGTCTTTTCTAGTTATCACCTGCCAATACACCATGGGTCAATGACACAGATGCAGTAATGTTCATCCTTGAGAGAGAAACCATGTTGCTCCTTTTTCTGCCTCCTCTTTTCCTCCACTCTCAAGAGGAACACTGGCAGTCAGACTCTGGAATCGCTTTTAATTGCTTTGCTCACAAGTAAGCAGAAAGGGTCTGATCTTGCCAATCTCAGCAAAAAGTGGTATTGAGCCGTGTTTTGCTTTACGAACAGTCCCCACTGATTCCCAGGGAGCTTACGGAGAACAGAATGGGATCGTAAATAGACAATAATACACTTACATTTTTAGTACACTTCATTTTATGCTGCAATTTTCCTCCTGCTTCAATACCTCACATTTAAGTATGTTTCTGACAACAAGCCTCACAAAGCCATATGCGCAGTTGCGCTAGGGAAAGTTATTTTTTAGTATGTCTGAGAAAATGACATACTAGGCGTATCCCGCGTGTCTCTGCTTTCAATCATTTCTGACGAATCCCAACTGTTTGGAAGGACAGACAGGCCTGGCAGGACACGGGTTTGCCGTCAGACCAGAAGATAGCCCTGTTTCTCTGGTGAGTATTTCCGTCCTTTGGCTGTTTCCCGCGTGCAGGCTGGAAGCGAAGTACGGCTTGCCTCTTTTTATATGCTTCTATTGTGCTTACAGTAGAGCCATATTTAAATCAGTATGCAGGCTGTCACCGAAACACAAATAAATAAGGAGAAGAACAACATGTTCCCTTACATTTTATTCCTGTTAACATGACACAGCTGGAGTGTTTTTCCTGCCTCGTGTCACACATCCCCGGGAGCTGCTCTGCACCCACGGCCACCTCTGCCGTGCACACCGATTTACTGAAGGCAACGAGCCCAAACTAACGCCACAGATGCTTGAAAGCTGCATCTGGCCCACTCTCTCATCAAAACAATGATGCTGATGACGGACGAGCCAAAAGGTGTCTAGGGTCACATGTGCAGGGTATTTAAGCTTAAAGACAGATGCCTACAGGATTTGTAAAAGACACTCAGTGACTTGTTTAGTGTTCTTGAATGGAGCTGAGGACCTAACCCCTCAGCAGAAAGCATTTTGCTGTATGCTGCCAAGTTGGACCTGAAGAAGTTCAGCGACAGCAGAACACGTTGCTCAGCGAATAGGGCATATGGTTTGCACAACGGTGGAGATATGTGTCAGCAACAACCAACCGGTCACTATACAGCTATACAGCCCCACCGTATTTCTAGAGCCATACGGGTGCAAAGGTACCTGCTCCTGTATTCCTCTGTGTGCTGGGACTGCCCAGCTGCTGATGCGAAAGCCCCCTGTGCAAGGCAGGACACAGAGGGCAACTTTCTGCCCATGCTTGCAGCCCTGTGCACCTTTCCCCCTCAGCTGGCCACAAAGCAACCTTGACGTCCCTGGGAAAGAAATACCAAACGCCCAAGTGCCAGATAAAGCAGGAATCCAGGCTGCAAGGACTGGGCTGCAGTTCCCGGCTCAGCCTTCAAGCACCTTCAGCAGCATACTTTTAGCCTTCGCATTGTGGCCTGCTGTAGGATATATAAACTGCTTCAAACAATATTCCAGCAACCTTGCAAAACTTCTCTCTTGCACATACACATATGCGCAAACACACACACTCCCACTCCCCGATTTCAATAATTCTTGGGTGGATTTACAGTTTCCTAAGCAGGTTGCTATAGTGACCCTGCAGAATATTTTTTTCAAAACACTGTTGTATTGTAAATGTTTACATACAGCATAATCCTGCCAAATTGTCTTAAGACAAAGGAAAACACAAAGCGTCTTTGCTTTATGTCCAGCCTTCCAGCTTTTTTAGCATTGAAAATGTATTTTCAACTAACAACAGCAGCTAATTATGCCTTTCTGTGGGCTTGCACACCCTCAGGCCTAATAATGGGTCATCTATTAGCTTTAATGAATAACAAAGCTATCCGATTTACTAGTGTTAGCTGATTTCGCGCATTTCTGAGTAAATTCTGAGTTAACTGAAGGGCTGAGGCTTAGCTCAAGGGCCAGACACCCAGTTGATACAAATCAGTGTCACTTGACTGAAGTAATAAAAATGTTGATACCGGGGCAGGGCTTTACTGATGAACATCAGTAGATTTTTCTATAGTCTTCTCAATCTGGATAATTAATGGAACGATTTAATCATTTTTAGATAACATATGTCAGAAGAAATACATGGTTCCTGTTTTACTTCACATCTTCTGGATTCCAGCAAGAGAGACCAACAGTCAATGGAATATAAAAGTATTTGTTCATGGTGTTGTTTTAAACACTGTAATGTTCCTGTATCAACATTAACAGTAGTGTGATTTATGATTACAGAACACATACATAGCTATCGAATGTCTCCCATGCCTCTACTCTGTTTCTAAGATACTAAAGCAAAGTCCAGAGTGTAATATAATTTACAGCACTATAAAATCTTTTACAACTGAAGCTCAGTGAAAGCTTAATATCCAAGACCTTCTGTAATATGACTATGTCATCTTGTTAAACTTTATTTATGAGAACACTAGGGTTGACAAGAACTTTCTTCACGTCACTTCCCTACTGGTTATCAATATCACCTTTCTCACTTCATGGTGTTCCTAGGAGGAGGTCTTCCTTTCAAAAACATAGGTTCAGACAGATAGACTGTTTCCTCAAAGTTTATGTTTTAGTTACGGCCTTAGATCACTTGCCCAAGATCATGATCTCTTCTTCCCTAGTATGAATTTACAATGCTCTGTCCAAGACAATGGATAATTCAAAGCATTTAGACCTAAGACAAATTCTGAAGCACAATTACCTGAACCTTCTGTGGTTTCTTTTCCCAAACAAAACAGAACAAAATCTTGCAATTCTTGGTTCTGAATTCTCCTCCAGTTCTGCTTTTAGGATTTCAAAATAGATCATACACCACAAAGGTCTTATTTTCTTACAACCCTTTAGATGCCAGAGGAGACTGGCATCGTTAATTCTTGTCATTTCTACGGTTTGAGAGAGCGAAAATCCTGGGAGCCAGTCACCTTGTGAGATTTCCATCATCTGGAGCAAAATCGATGTGAACTTATGCCTGCCCGATCTTGGCAGCCCAGCATATGAATGCAAAGCTCTGATTAACTCAGATTTGGCCTTAGAACCAAACCACCATCTCTAGTTTTACCTTAACCTAGCACTGGGTTGGAAAACACTCTCCTTGAACTTTCATTATGCTGTAGAGCAAGGCAAAAAAGGTTTAAAAAAAATCCCACAATCTTAAAAATATGTTTTCTTTGTTTTCAGAGAGTAATAGTGTCTTCCTAGACCCCAAACAGGGCCAAAGCAGGACCTCAGCTGAGGTCTTGGGAAAGTATCACAGTTGTCCCTTTTCACCCCTGTCTCCCCCTCTACTACCCACCAAGAGTTACACAAAATATTCAATCTGCTCAGCTGTTTAACCCTGGTTTCACTGGTCAGGATGGCAGCTTAACTGGGAGTGTCTTGCCAGCAGAAGAGGTTGATCTCTTGGACACCAGTCCCTTGCAGCACCACTGTCACCCTCTCCTGCAACTTCACTATACCACAGAGATTTCCATAATCTCTGGATAATTTCTAATTAATAAATTCTAATTCGGTAATCTCTGGACTGAGAATATTAAAAATTAATTCTAGCATGGTATTACCAGTCAAATATCAGTTGAGAAAGGAATATGTTCAGAATAAAAGTGATACAAATGGGTAGGTAGGTGTATTTTCACCCTCACAGTATGACTTCTTCATACTTTTCTGGCAAGGAAAGGGAGCCTTAAAATAGAAATAAATTACAACTCCTTTTCTGTTTGGTTAAAGCAGCCTTAGAACAAACAAGAAACAGGCCTGCACATTTTAAAGGCATGGCAGCGAAGTCTGAAAACACATCTCATCTAAGTGTGATTTCCACAAAGATATCCGATTCTTCATGTTTGCCGTTGGTTGAGAACATTTGCCTATCAAGGAATTCAGTATTATCCTCGTGGTCTTTAATGGGGACTGGCCAAATATGTTACACAAAGCATCTACAGATTTTCAACACCTTTGCTCACGCTGTAGAGTGCCTAAGTCCATCAGCAGTGTCCTACAAATAAAAAGGGCTCCTTGCACAGAAGGGCGTTACTAACCTTGAACATGGATAGCGGATTCTGCGTTATATTATCCAGGACTCTATGGAATTAAACTAACAAAAAAATGTGTAATTATTACAGTAGCCAAATATACATGGAGCTCTGCTCCATATTAGTAGAAACCTGCACTGTTACATTTACTACCGCTGTCCTAAGCTTCTCTCCCTGAGATTCTTTGTAAACATGACAGCCCTCTAAAATTCAAAACTTCATCTTGTCCTGATACAGCAGTTGAATCTGGAATCAACCAGCGTCACAGAAAAACTTCAGCCCTCCTGGCACTTCTTCAACAAAGGACGTGTTTGTACTATTGATTGTACTGCTGAAAATAATTTTGCTGTGTTGACAGGCATCACTCAGCACAGATTGTGATGAAAAGCTGAAAATTAGAAAGTTAAATGAACACCTGCAAGAATTTTCCTGCCAATTTTACAACAAAATAAATATTGAATTATTCCGATAAGTGGGTCAAATTCATCCCTGGTGTCATGGCCCTTTGAGGTTAACAGCGCTACGACAGGAATGAATTTGGTTCCTGTGTCTCTTTCACAGAGCAAATGCTTCACTGAACTTTTCAAACCCCCTGTGCCAACATTCATCTTCATTTAGAACCCATCTTTCCCTTTTTACTGAGCTTTTACAGCAAAGTCATAATTTTCCTATCAACTTGCAGTCAATTATGTTGACAGTTTGACATAAATGTTGTACGTACACAAAAATAATTTGCAAAACAGCTTTTTCAATTGTTAGGCTTAACAGTCATTTCCATCATACATAATCTTCTTTGATGTGTGTAATTCCACAAGCTATCCTTCCGGGAAGAACATGCATCCCTTTGTATCACAGCAGCTTGAATAGCATTTTACATACCTGGGGTGCTGCAGAGATTTTCTGAAAAAGGCACTATTATGCAGATTCATTTTCATCCTGTCCTTTTTTTTTATTATTCTATTGCTAGCAGAAGCCAAGGGACACATTATTTTTCTCTTGCAATGCAAGCAAAAATTTTATTCTTCCAATCTACAAGTGCTTACGTTGCAAGAAATTCTTATACGTCTCAGGAAATCCACGGAGCGTTACGGCATCTTAGATTTCCCCCAACGCACATTTGGGCAGGTTCTGATACTCCAACAGCAGAGAAGTGTGTGGGTGTGATGAAACACACTTTTCACAAATCGGCTATAGAGAGCAATGCTCCATTGGACTTCCTTACCCCCATTAATTACAGCCTGTTCACACCTACGGATGTCCAGCTACGTCATTGAGTGAGGAGGGCTTCAGAAGGCACTCAGGAAGCAAAAAGCAGACAACAGATTGTCATGTGCATGATTTCAAGGGCCACTGAGCCCGGTTTTCTGCACATTTGCCCTTTCAAACCTCAAAATAAAGAAAAAGTCTCTGACGTTAAGTTTCAAGAAAGACCACTTTACCAGCTTTCGGCATCCGGGTAGTGTTCTGTAGGTACTCTCCGCTCTTATACAGATTCAAAACTCTCTCTAGCTGAGCAGCCGTCTCATCTATTCCCCAGTGAAGTTCTCCTTTAAAAGCACAGAACAAGAATGAGTTAGATGAGGAGCTACCTGCACAGGACAAAACAAGGTTGCATTCAAATAAAGTCCTAAGCATCAGAGCCCAGCAGTGCCCTGCTCTATGGCAAGGACATGAAATCCCTGAGTTACTACAAATTGGGTTTCATATCTGACATGAGCCAGGCATGCCAAAGGCTGGTTCATCCAGCTAGGAACGCCAGGTCTGCGGGCAGAAAACACTGCAGTAAGCTCCCCACAAGGGACAAACTTTAGCCAATATAGGGAACTCCAAAGGCTTTGCTTGTTAATTAGCTATAGCTCAGCATCATTGAAGTCCTCATTGAATACACCCAGCACAAGGTATAAAACCCCTAGAACAATGCACCAAAAACAGCCACATGCAACTACTCTTGTCCCAAAGGCACTACCTTGGTAATTAGTAAAGATCTATGGCAATGTCACTTGCCCCGGCTTCTAAGGTATAAAAGCACCACTGGTACCACTGGCAATGGGGAAGTATCCTGGTTTTATCATTAAAACTCCCCTTGCGAGAAACAGGGGTTCCTCTAGATCCCCCAAGGAATTGCATTCTGATGCAGTTCACCCTAGTGAACTATTGCAGTGAACATAAAACCAGCATCCCCCACACCCCAAATGTAATAGTCACACTAAAAAAAGGAAATACTTGTCATTACCGTGTTTATTGCAATTACCTGTTGCATTGACTATCTTATCCAGTAACGGTCTCAGTGAGGATGGAGCACTGTGTGGAAGAAGATACGTAAAAAAAAACCTGCAATGGAAAAGTAACCCATATTGAAAAATTAAAAAAAAAAAGAGTTTACAAATGTCTGGCAACTATTGAACAACATAAGGAATAAAATTCCTATTGCTTATAAGCCGCTGACCTATTCAGGAAATATAACCTTATTCTATAGTCAAATAAATATATAGCTGAGACTATTCACACAGCTGTCTGGCATACCTAGACCACTCTGTTATATACAAGGCTGCCTTGTAACTACATGTAAATGTTCCATTAATACAGAAATTTGCTACGAAGCCCCGTGGATTGTGACTATTTGCAAAGTTGTCTGTACTTTAACAAACTAAAAGGATGCCATCAACCCAGAAGTCTTGGGGTTTTTTTCAAACTTTGAAAGTGCTTAAATAAAATTTCTGCTTATTTTAAATAATTGATTATTATTTTCTTTTTTACACTTTTCTTAAACTTTCAAATGAATTGCCAGGAGAAAGCCATCTTCTATTGTAACCCAGTGTCGTAGCAACCTAAGATGGAGATGGACAGTTCAGGATTTGACAATGTAAACAGAACTATCAGACATAAATATTAGGTAATGAGCAGAACAGGAACACAATTAGGAAATTGCCCTGCTTTACATCTAACCTGCAAAGCAAAGTAAACGTTTTTTTCATATACAGAGACCACGTTGTCAAACAGAAACCTCCAGGTACCCGTGCCCAGGAGGGAGACTAGCAGACATCTCACATAAGCACAAATTTAAAAAACTAACTTATTAATTGCAAAAGTTGATCATAGGCATGGGTATTACTGAGCTGACATATTGCACTTATACAATTAATACTTCCTTGAGATTTTAATTGCCTTTTTGATCCATTACAAAAATAGCATTTATGTTTTTCCCAAGTGGGATTATGCCCAGGTAGGTTTTCTTAGTGGTGAATATAAAACAGCCAATATAAATATATACAGAAATCTAAAATGCAGCATAACATTTGTAATGAATAATTTGTCTGGTAAATTTTACCTCACATTTTTTGCTTAGAGATTATCCATAAAGCAGAATCCGACTGATTGTGAATGGTTCTTTGCAAAAGTTCCGTAGCTGTCATTTACTTTGCTAAACGCTGGATGGATGTGAGTCATGGAGGTTACTGGTTTTCTGTGGCTATAGAAATCTATGACTTGTTCTGATGTAAACACCCACATGTGAAATTCTGACATGTAAAGACACCGGCACCTACACAACTTAATTGCAGGAACATTTGTTATTCATTGATTCCAGGGCAAGTGGCATCCCTTGTGATCTGCATAACATAGATTGTCAGACCCTTTTTTTTCCCTTTCGTTTTTCTTTTTGAGAACTATTTGATCTTAATTTAAGAATTGTCAATGATGGAGAATCAATCTCAGCCACTAGTTAACAGTTCAAAACATTAACTATCCTTACTTTTACAACAGTCCAGTGCCTCCAAACATTTGGAGGAAACCCCGTAGAGATACATTTGTGACAGAAGGTAACCATAGCACAGTCAAGATGGGCTCGTTCACGCATGGTAGAGTTTTTTCCAAAATGTTTTCCCTCCTTTAATTATTTACCTCATAAAGAAACCAGCTAGGTAGCCTGATTATGATTCCAAGGCTAGGGCGTGTTGCATTTTAAAGTTACAAGGGTTCCATGCATTGTTTGACATGTTGCTGCTTTTGACTTCTACCTAACAGCACCAGCAACTCTTTACTGAGGACAATCTCTAACCCTAGAGCAACAGAGTGCATCCATGAAAACAAGAAATTTAGTATCCTACCCCTAATGAAGTGTGGACTTAGCCTTCCAAGACAAGGGCACAGGGTTTGTTGCTAATGCTCTAGCACGAGTGGTCGCAGCCTACTCTAACATGGATCTGCTGTTGACCAAAAACCCACTGTCTCTATCGAATTAAGCAAAGGCAGGGGCTGAAAACACTGGGGCTCTGTGTGTGCGTTACACACTGGTGCACAGTTCAAAGACAGTATTAAGAACTGTAATAGAGAAAGACTGCTTCCTTCAGTGAGACCAGCAACCTGCCACAAGCCCACCACACCGCAGACATATCCCCACTTAGGACTGAGATGGATGGGTGCCTATCAAAGGTTTCTTAGCCAGACCAATAAACGGTCTTAACCAAAAGCTAGCAAGCTAAGCAAGATCTTTAAGCCAAGCAAATGGAAATGGAAAATTTTGCAGGACACAGTAAAAACTGCGCTGCACAACTGCAGACGGCTGCCTTGTGGTGCAGCCCATTTCAGTGTGGTCAGCTAATGCAACACACATGCTGGTGAGCGCCCTGGGACCAAAGCATAAGATTCTCTTTGGAGCAGCCTCTCCTCGCTGTGGTCTGGCAGGCAGTGAATGGCATGATACTTGAAAGGGAATCTAAGAAATGAGCACACCATTATGGCATTGCTTTGAGATCCTCCATCCTCCTATCTGGATCAGACAAGGCGGCCATCTGCCCCAGCAGCGCCTGTCAGCCAGAGCGGCGGTGGCAGGAGGAGCGTGGCACTGAGCATCGGCTACTGGTTCCCTGGAAAGCAGCCACATGGCTCCCCCAGCATCCCGCGCAGCCCTCGGAGAGGAGCGATGGCCGACGGGGGAAGAGTCGGGACCACAAACACAAAGCTGTCGCGCAGAAGGACTCTGCTGAAAAATTCAGAGAAACCCTTAAAATCAAATTTGGAAGACGGGCTTCAGCATGGCCGACTGGTCAGCATGACGACCCATCACCTACACATCCCCCATCGCGGGCATGGTGCTGCCGCGGAGTGTGACCAACACTGGGAGCAAGTCCCCCAGCACCTGTCCATGTAGAAATGGGGGCTCTGGGCAGAGGGGAGGGGGGCAAAAGGGAGTACCCGTTTCTTTCAGAGGCTTGGGATTATGCCCCAGATCGCCAGCAACTGAGGGTCTCGGTGGACCCGTGGCTGCACCAGGGCCTATTATAACCCCACCATGGCAGGCTCTGGTGAGGTGGGGAACATCAAGCTGGAGCACAGGACAAGAGCTGAGCTCTAACGCTGCCTCTGAAGCCAGCCCTTTGCCCGGCCGGTGGTGAAAAACGTGAGATGACCCCTCTTAACCCACACTGAAGAAGAGCTGCCTGAATCATCTCACCACAGAGCTAATGGGTCCCCATCTCCACAGGCACCTCTGTTTCCACTCCTGTGAAAATCTCTACTCATGTTAAGAATTCAGTGGGATTAAGCCAATGTAAAATTAGACTGAGTAGTGAATCACACTCAAAGTATGCAAAACATTTCCAAAGTTATAAATGCTACGTATTTTCACAAACGAAACAATTAGTCATGGCTTTACTTACTCTTGGGTAATGGTTCTGAGACAATACGTACTTGTTGATGTGAACAACTATGAAGGATGCTGGAGACTTTTTGGCCACTTTCAGTTCTCTTTTACCTTATCCAATCACGTACCTGTACGCGTTGTAGAGATTCCTCTTTTCGTTCATACTCTGACACCGTCCCTCAACCGAACAGGGCAGGGTGAAGTTCCTCGCAGGGAATTCCATGAAGCAGTCACTGTTACTGGTGCAAGAGCTCTCCTCGATGCTGGCATCATCCAGATCCGTCACCTTCAGTTCCCCATCCACGATCACAAACTGCCGAGGGCGAAAATCCAGTAAAGTCACGGAGCCAAGTGGAGAGTGAGCCAAATAATGCAGAAGGCGAACTAAGCTGAGACATATCTGAAATGCAAATACGTAGGTACCTTGCATTATTTTCTCAGCACAAAATATATAAATGAAATCACTTTAGCTGAAGATATATTCATAAATATATGACTTAATATAAGCATTGTAACATTCTCAAAACTGATTCTTGCAAGAAAGGTATTTTTCATAGGATTAACATAGTTGATTGTAAAACCCGTAGAGACTTGAAACAAAAATAAGCTTCTTTACCAGTGCTTTCCCACACTATTCTTGAAGCAAGGCTCATTGTTGCTATTCTTACTTTTAATAGAAATAAAAGTATTAACTTTTAATAACATTAAGCACAGGCCTTGACCACGCAGCCTGATTCTGCTCTTTTACAAACCCCAGGTCTGGAAGTTTTGGCCGGACCGCTCTGCACCCACGCCTGGAGCTCCAACTGCAGACAGTGTCTGTATTGCCTCCACACTGATCCTGCCTTTTGACTGCTTTCGTAATTTTTTTTCCACTGGTTCCTCTTCTGTTTGCCTTTTTCCAGGGGAGAAGGAAGCAAATTCCCAGAAAAAGGAGCTCCACAGCTGCTCCGTAACTCTTTGTTGTACCTCAGCGTAAGCGTATATGTCCATCTGCCTTGGTGGGTCTACGTTGGCGGACCCTCATGTGCCACTCTGAGGCTCTGTGCTGATGCTGCACTTTTAGGTTGCAGGTTAGAAACCTGAGTAACTATTACTAGGCAGCAAACTCGATGAATGTTGAACTCAGCCCCCTTACCCAGGTACTGTTTTCAATTCATGCATTCCTTTAGAGTCCACTATGTAAGATATTCACGTAAATGTAGTATTAATATGAACACAGTTAAATACTGGAATTTTAATTCTATATATTAAATTAATAACAGGCCTTATTCAGTCTAGCAAGCTTTTTATTGTTTATATATAATCCCTGTTTTCTGTTGAAACACACTGTTAAGGCCATGTGCATTGAAGTAGTCAAATTCAAATTCAGTCTCGGGGCACAAGTGGTATACTCAGGGGAGCACCTAAATGGGTCCTTCCGAAGCACGCTGAGCGTGTCTGAAGTTATCCCTCACAGACCCTTCACCTGTGGAACATTAGGACTACCTTACACTTCTATAATCATTTCCCAGCTTGACCAGACTAGAACGTTTTTATCCTCCTTGCAGGATATCACAGTTCATATGGAGATGCCTGTAGGTGTAAATGAACACAGGCCTGGTTATGGGATGTCAGACTTGACCACTCTTTCCTTCCTCTGGAAAGACACAGGATTCATGTATGTGCCATCCCACAGTACACTGTATATAAAAGGCACATACAGCCTAAACTAACCTATAACACACATATCTTCAGTTTTCAGTGAACCCAGAATTTAGCTTGAATAAAAACGCAGGTCGTCATCTGAAATTATTGCCTTTTTTCAAGCACCAAAAAGCCCCTGCTCCTGCACTGGGAACCTCTGTGACCACCCCTATGGGCTGCTGCCCTGCGTGCCTGCTGTCAGGCTGGGACTGGAAATGCCCCTGTGCGACAAGCTTTAATGTTTGTTCAGTATCACACATCTCTGCTGAGCGCAGAGGTGATGATCTGAGGAGCAAGTTTATTACTGAGTCCTTCAACACACGGAAATTATTTGTAGGAATAAGGTCAAATATTTATGCAGCCATTTTCAGGTCCGGACCACAAACAAGTCTCATGTATCATGAAGACATGATTTTACTTCCTCCTTATTCTCTGCATTAGTTGTGTCTTAGACAACCTAATGCGCATGACATTATCTAAGACTTCATTACAGTGGTCACAGGAATGTTGAATCCGTAATTCCACCTCTGTGAATCAGCTCAATACCTTCATCTAATTCTGCTTCATCTCCCTTTGCTCACTCAGAAATATCCATGCTGGAAGGAAACTTCCCTGTTTATTACCCATAATCTAACACATCTCTTGGTCATTTACTTTGTACATAGTTGCCGTCACAGTCCGTTATTTGCATTCCCTAGATGAGATGAACCGAAGACAGGTCCTGTATTTCAGGAGCCGTGACAAGTACATCTACCGCTTTTTAAGACTGTACTTCTTTCAGGAAAAGGGAGCTGAAGCTTAGCGCAGGGAACACACTTGCTCCATCTGTATTAATAAAACAAACTCTGCCAGGGAACATTCCCGGGCACAGAAATTTAATCCCCCACACACACTTGCTAGCACGGTCTCTGGCCTGGGTCTGACCGGGACCAAGGCTGTTCTCCCGCACAGTCTCCAGACGCGATCGAGAAGGCAGGACGGCCCAGGGACCGTTTCCAACGGGTATCCTGCGTGCAGCCACCTGGCCATCAGAGAGTGCAAGAATTCAATAGTACAGACGTGAGTTGCACCTAGCTGGTTCATCTCTGAGGTCAGTCAGGGGCACTTTTAGTTTTTTGGTCCAGACGTAGCCATGCAACCCAAAGTGTTTCAGATGAAGACTGCTGCTGCCGCGCAACATCTTAGGGAATTAACCTCAGCCGATGACACATCCCAATATACACTAAGAGAGAAAGTGCTGTCTTGATCAAAGAGTTCCTGCAGTCTGGCTTCGTTTTGGACAAATTAAGTGTGATCTTCATGCTCCTGGTAAATTGCCAATGTGGTAGACAAGCCAGGTTTGAGATTTGTGTACATTTATTTCACTCTTCCCCCAGTAAAAGACAAACAGAGCAAGAAGCAGTAGAAAACAATTCTAAAACCAACCTATGATAAGGATCAGGAGAGAAATGTAACATCCTTCTATTGTTTAAATCCCAGTTGCAGAGCACAATGCTCAATGCCAAAAATCCTGGACCTCAAGCTTTAACAGGTAAGAGATGTTTGAACATACCATGTAAAAAGCATATTACCAGCTGCAACTAGATAACATCAACAGACAAAACAGCACAGTATCTTAACACTGCAGGAACGGAGTGCTAAATGTTGTTTCTAAACCAAGATGTGATCATATGCAAAGCAAACGTTTAATAAATGTGAATTGCACTGCCTAGTACATAACCCCTGCTTCATGCTTGAAGTTATTTTTTTTACATTGCTCTCTTAAAAGTCCTTTTAAAACAGTTGCTACTTACTCGAAATCTGTCTTCCCAGGAAGTCTGTAAAAGCTGAATCATCTCTAAAGGCGAGCCTAGTTCAGTGATGGTTGTCAGTGTGTCTGGGATGTCATTGCTATCTTGGTAGCAATAGCCATAGAGCTGAAAAAAAATCACAACCAGTCTATATCAGTGTAACATATCTCCATATGCTTTTACGTTTCTCCGTGGATGAGGTGCAAAGTAAGCATTTCTTACAAGGCTTTGAGTTCCACACAGTGTATTGCCTTGAGGTTGCCCCCCAATAGCTTTCGTGTCCTCTCATTTAAGGAACACTCCCCTGAAATTCCAACTCCCAAATTAGCTAACAGAGTCTCCTGTGGGCATCACACAGCAGAAGGTCAGTGAAGTGCCCCCGGGATACCCCTCTGTACAGGATCTTAGCTCAATGAATGTTGTATTGGATTTGCATGGCAAGGTTTTGGTAGCAGGGGGGCTACAGGTGTGGCTTCTGTGAGAAGCTGCCAGAAGCTTCCCCCATGTCTGATGGAGCCAGCTGGCTCCAAGATGGATCTGCTGCTGGCCACGGCCAAGCCCATGAGCGACGGTGGTCGTGCCTCTGGGAGAACAGAGGAGTTAAGAAGGGGGGAAAAACACCCTGTACAACACCAGCAGCAGCCAGAAGAGAGGAGTGAGAATATGTGAGAGAAACAACTCTGCAGATCAAGGTCAATGATGAAGGAGGGGCAGGAGGTGCTCCAGGTGCTAGAGCAGTCATTCCCCTGCAGCCCATGGGGAAG